>NC_041370.1:961495-1153995 GCF_900634415.1 Cottoperca gobio | reverse complement strand
ACATTTACTACACCATCAGTACTTTACTTTTAAGTACTTTAACTACATTTACTACACCATCAGTACTTTTACTTTAAGTACTTTAACTACATTACTAACACAATCAGTACTTTTACTTTAAGTACTTTAACTACATTTACTGCACAATCAGTACTTTACTTTAAGTACTTTAACTACATTTAACTACACCATCAGTACTTTACTTTAAGTACTTTAACTACATTTACTACACCATCAGTACTTTTACTTTAAGTACTTTAACTACATTTACTGCACAATCAGTACTTTACTTTAAGTACTTTAACTACATTTACTACACACCATCAGTACTTTACTTTAAGTACTTTAACTACATTTACTACACAATCAGTACTTTACTTTAAGTACTTTAACTACATTTACTACACCATCAGTACTTTACTTTAAGTACTTTAACTACATTTACTACACAATCAGTACTTTACTTTAAGTACTTTAACTACATTTACTACACAATCAGTACTTTAAGTACTTTAACTACATTTACTACACAATCAGTACTTTTACTTTAAGTACTTTAACTACATTTACTACACCATCAGTACTTTTACTTTAAGTACTTTAACTACATGTACTACACAATCAGTACTTTAAGTACTTTAACTACATTTACTACACAATCAGTACTTTTACTTTAAGTACTTAAGCTGATAAATAATGTCACACTTGTACTTCTGAATGCAGGACTTGAACTTGTAGTGGAGTATTTCCACAGTGTGGTATTAGTACTTTTAGTACTTTTACTAAACTTCGTAAACACTCCTTCAGTTAGAGCTGACAGAAAGCGCTCTGCACACCGTGTCATCATGTGTCATCATGTGTCATCATGTAACGACTCAATGAACATGTAAAAGAGAAATCCGAGCGAGTTGAGATGATGGAACAACGTTCAGGAAGCTTCGCTGACGTTTTGTAACGTGTTTCTAAATCTTTCCTGTGGTGGAGAAGCACTTGGTGCAGCGTTTGAATCTTTAACCTTTATTCAACTAACGCTGATAAATGTCTCATTAGCAGCACAAAGCTGCTCCTGACTGACACAACGCTGACTCAGCGTGTGCGACATCATTCCTCCCTCAGAAACCCCACCCTTCCTAACCCCAAACCCATTGTCCCAACTCCATCATAACACACACACACACACACACACACACACACACACACAGACACACAGACACAGACACACACACAGACAGACAGCAGATAAAAACAAACAAAACAACAAACACAGGGACCATAAAACACAAAGGGAAAACATTTTTATATTAAAATGTTAGAATATTTCTTCCACTGTTTTGAAAGTAACATTTTGACAGTGGTGGAAAGTAACTAAGTACATATACGCAAATACAATTTTGAGGTACTCAACACATATATTATAATGTATAATTATAGGTTAAGCTACCCAGCAGTAAATAAAGTAATTACAATTAGCTCCACATTTAGAAGCTGTAACATTAAAGCAATGAACACATTAATAAACCCAATAATATATATCATTCTGAAAATAACCTTTCTGCATAATGAGTACTTTTACTTTTGGTAATTATATTGCTAATACTTATGTAATTTTACTTAAGTAATACATAAATAATAGTAATAGCAGTAAAAATAATAGTAATAAAAAACTTTTACTTGTAAGAGAGTATTTCAACACTGTTAGTTCTACTTGAAGCTTAACATTAACACGTGGAAGCAATTAGAGAACACGTCATGACTTTTATTACTAATATTTATATATATATATATATATATATATATATATATATATATATATATATATATAAATAAATATATAAATATATATAAATAAATATATATATAAATATAAATAAATATATAAATATAGATAAATATATATATATTTATATATATATATATATATATATATATATCTCAAGTAGAAACCTTTAAACTCATCATACACCTGCAGCTTTGCGCATGAAACATATTTTCAGTCAACTCGACCGACTTCCGCATTGTTTGGACAGGCCGTCCGTCCCGGGACGCCGTCCGTCCCGGGACGCTGCTCCCTGCACACATTTCATCCGGTATTTCATCACATTTGAACGCCTTCTTACCGCGACTCCCCCGGGGCCAGCGCCGTATCCTGGAAAGGCCATCATACAATGTTTTATAAAAACAGATAAAACTCAAAGAAGAGTCGAAAGTGTACAGCTCGGTAACTTCAGAGGGTGTGTCTGCAGATGTAGCTCCACAACAAGCAGCAACAGCTGATTATAAAGTGTTGTGAGTGCGCGTGGAGCAGCGACCTGGGTCCAGATGTAAAAGTGTCCCCGAAATCAGATGTGAAACCTTTATGCTTGTTATTAGATGTCCTATTTCCTCCCTACTGCGATCTGATTGGCTGTGGGAGACCGCATGACCTCTAATCGACCAATCAGATCACAGCGCTGGTTACAAAGGCTTTTTACAACAACGGAAACACTGTACTAATAACTACACACACAAAATACACTTGAGTAAACACTTTAAAAAAACAGTAGCAAACTTTAAAAAATACTTTGTTGAAAGGAAAAGTCCGGCATTGAAAATGTTACTTCAGTAAAAGTAAGTAAGAAAATGTAGTTAGACTATCAAAAGTATTACAACGTCCCAGGCTGTGACTGTTAAACTATTATAATAACATTGGAAACTAGGCATGATTTCCAATGTTATTATATACTATTTTAATTCTGCTATTTTATACTATTTTAATTCTGCTATTTTATATTATTCTAATTCTGTTATTTTATATTATTTTAATTCTGTTATTTTATATTATTTTAATTCTGTTATTTTATATTATTTTAATTCTGTTATTTTATATTATTTTAATTCTGCTATTTTATATTATTTTAATTCTGCTATTTTATATTATTCTAATTCTGCTATTTTATATTATTTTAATTCTGTTATTTTATATTATTTTAATTCTGCTATTTTATATTATTCTAATTCTGTTATTTTATATTATTTTAATGCTGCTTCACACTCATGTATATGAACACTGTGATTATTGTACTGTAAATGCTCTTATTCTAATCTTGTACTAATTGTTATGTTTTTGCTGTTAAGCACTTTGAGCTGCAGTTCTTGTATGAAAGGTGCTATACAAATAAATCTTATTATTATTATTATTATTATTATTATTATTATTATTATTATTATTATTATTATTATATATTATATCATTAGATTATTAATACTCGTGCATTAATGTGAAAACAGGATTTTACTGTTGGTTGAGCTCATTTTGAACCTTTATCTAAAGATTATTTTCATTACAGATTAATCTGATGATTATTTTCTCCAATAATCTACCGATTGTTTGGTTTGTAAAAATAGTTAAAATAGTGAGAAACCCAAAGTGACACCTTCACAGTGTTTGTTTAGTCCAAACCTCAGAATTATTACTAATATATGAACATTATTAACATTATTCAAAAGAAAAGCAGCAAATGTTTTTTAATTCATTATCAAAATAGTTGCCAATTAGTCCTAATTTACTGTCAATTGACCTATTGTTTCATCTTTAGTTTAATATATAATAAAACATCATATTTTATAAACTCTTCATATGCAAAATATCTTACTTTGTACCTCACTAGTTATTAAAACCAGAGGTTTCTCCTGCTGTGTTTATGCATGCACCATTATAAAACCAATTCTGATTCTGACTCTGGTTCTATTGGAAGTATGTTAAATTGCATCGTTCTTCATCAAATAAATAAATACAATTAAAAACACAGGCGTGATTCTGAGGCATTACATCATGCACAGGAGACAATCTGCCCAATCAGCTTGTTCTCTAAAGTGACTCATACAGTCGCTCCTGCTGCGTCCAACTCCGGTCCAGGAACAAACCCATCTGTGGCTCCGTGTTTGTTTTCAGAGGGGGGAGACTTCACTTCACCTCCACGACCACAAACACTGGCGGAGGGCACTGAAGATCGAGATGTACGGACTGAATCCCAACGGTTGGCTTTGGTCTCCTCGACCTCCTCTGTGTCTCCGTCCTCATCACTCAGGGAGACTTGCTTCTGCAATGCTGAGCCACAAGGAAGAGGAGGAAGAGGAGGAAGAGGAAGCGGGAGAGCGCCCTGCTGTTTGCTGCTACACTACAGGTAGGGTTACGATCATTGAAGATACGATAGAGTTTACAATAAGTGCTTTTTGTGGTTTTGGTGTTTGTCACGTGTTTGTAAAGAAGATAAAAATCTATTGATTAACTTGCAGAAATGCAGTTGCTGCATTCGTTAAAGCAGAAGTACTCTGCAAGAAAGCAAATGAGAAATAAGCATTATTACACAACTTAAAATCAAAGTAAGCAATAAAATGTATTAAAAGAATAACAGAGCAATAAGTCAGATTTCACATATTATCAAACCGTAACTGTGTTACACACAAAAGAACTTTATTCACCCCGAAGGTGTATTTTGTTCCCAAGATGCATGACATCAAAAATAAGTAGAGCATAGAGAGAGGTATAACTCCATCACAGTATTAATGTGTAAACATTTTCCACTGTGATTGTTTGTCCATAAATGTCTTTGGAAGACTTGGCACCACATAAATGTAGTGAGCAACATGGACTTTAAAAACTCTGCTCTCATTGATCTCATTGCACTTTATGATGTTTGTGATTGTTCCGGATGCTTTTGGCATGTTTGTGATTGTTCCGGATGCTGTTGGCATGTGCGTGTCTGTGCGTGTTTGTGTTTTGTTGTGCGTCGCATCTCTCCTTTTGTCTTCTGCTCTTTTCACGTCTCCTGATATCTACCTGATTAAAGAAATGTTATTAAAAACGAGCCTGTTGATCCTGCTGGTGTCAGCGGCATGTTTGTACATGTACACCTCCCCGCTATGTGTGCATGAGTGCCAGTATGTGCAGATGACTAGCTCGTCCAAACCCAGCAGGTCCCATCAGCAGGTGCAGGAAACAGACGGATCCAACATATGAGTCGGCCGTGACGTGTGTCTTTAACCCTCTGTGGTCCATGGTGATGCCAGTTCGGAGTGTTTTGCATGTTGATCTGCTATTTGTTCATGGCTGTTGTGTTTTAATAAACAATCAGCAACTCTAAGCTTGGAGGACTTCGTTTTTTAAAAACATAATAGTTTAGTTTTTGCAGCCAAACAAATTGAGTGTGTTTGACCTTTGTCTTTACATTCTCGTGTACTCGTGCTGCTGCTTCTTGGGTTTCAAAGTGAGTCTCTGCACGTGTTTACGGTAGTAAAGCATCACAAGTGCAGAAGCTCCCAGTTAAATGTCATGGCCTCCCTGAAGCCAAAGCCCCGATACATGTGTAGCTCCAGGTCTGATGATCGCTCTGGAAGAAAGTCGAAGTTCCGACTGGCACAGAGCGACGTCTTCATTCTCCCGCACCTGCACTGTCACGCTACGGATACACGTGCAAAGTGTTTAACACACAAACACACACATCCTCATTTCTATCAGCGGTAACGTAAGGACACACACAGGCGTGTTTCTTTGAGAAAGAAGACACACAGAGACGTCCCGAGGTGGCCGTTAGCGGAGATGTTAACCAACGTCTGGCCAGGTGGACCGGGTGTTCTACAGAACCGCAGATCCAAACAGCTTCATGCACTGCTCTCCCTCGGATTCTTTAAGGTGCATGCAGTCATGTTTCATGTTGCAGTAACTGATTTGGTGAGAGACTTTCTCCTCACCAGGTCACCTGATAACTTCTCACCTGGATCTGCAGGTTGTGATGCTCAGCGCTCCACCTCCGAACCTCCCGTCCACTCCGGCCTGGCAGGGCGGGGGCGAGGACCTCCTTCCTCACAGCAGCCAGTGATCCACGCTGAGGGGCGAGACCTGCCGCGTGGTGGTCAATGCTGGGAGCGTCCGGGGATGAACACCCAGGGGTGTGTGTGTGTTTATGGGCAGAGGGAACCAGAAGGTTTGGGTCCCTGCTGGCCTGGATCTCCATACGTCTACTATGGAGGTGAGTGTTCATCCATATATACATGCAGGCCCAACATCCACTTGTTGTAGTAGCTGTAGTTCTAAACAGAACAATGTGAGGAACCTATAGAAGCTCTCAGAATGGAAATTAATCATAAAAAAGCTGTCAATTTTGTTAAACAAAACCAACCTCCTGATCATCTTTTCTTTTAGGTCATGACATGTTTATAAATATATATATATATATATATATATATATATATATATATATATATGACACCCAAGGTCGCCTTACAGATGAGAGAAAGATATGTATACAGATTGAGCTGTTCAGTTTACATTAGTATATTTAAATGTTATACTTTTATTTATCCAAAATCCCCTCTGTAAAAACCTAATCATTTTGAACCTGCTTTATCAAATGTTGACATTTCTGTTCTAGAATACATATTTAATACGAGAACATAACATTTCAGAAAAACTTGTAATTTTATGTTATGGGTCGAGGTCGTGGATGGCAAAGTTCCAAATCATTCCAATCAAAAACAGGAAGTTGAATAATTCACCTTTCGTCTTGGCGTGGCATAACTCCGTATGTCTCGCCTCCAATTGATTTCTTTTCATCTTCTCAACTAAAAGATTTATCATAAAATAACCTCTTGGTTGTAATCTGTAATAACAACAATCTTGTGTTTACTTCACGCAGTGAGGAGGAACCTGGTGGTTGGAGTGCAGGTGTTGGAGGAGGTCGCTGTTGAAGACACTCTCGAAGTAATGTAAGTATTAATATATTATGACAGTTATGCAAATCGTACCATTGATGAATTTCTTTCTATGATATATCTAACGTCTATTAATTCTACATCTTATTACAGTGTCATTCAAGCAACACAGCCGTATGCATGTTTGGTTGAAAAGATGGTTACTGCTGTCTTTTCTCTTCTCAGAACAGAGGACATATACACTGATGATTTGCTGGATCCTGAGCTGCTGCAAGACGCCCAGCTGTACCCCACATGAGCCCCAAATATTAAATAACTTTCAGAGTGTCCTGTTTTGACTGTATACACATTGTAAACAAAGCTATTATTAACATATTTGTCAAATTAGTTTGTATTTTATACATTCAGCCTATGACAATTGCTGCGTAGATGTGTCTTTGACATGCTGTTTATCTTCTTCTTTCGTTTTAAAGCCACTGTCATTAATAAGAGAAAACAAACAAAAACAAAACTATTAAAAAAAACAATTAAAAAAAACTTGTTATGACTGTTTTTGTTGTTGAAGATGGAAATATATAATATAATATAATATAATATTATATTATATTATATTATATTATATTATATTATATTATATTATATTATATTATATTATATTATATTATATTATATTATACAATACAATACAATACAATACAATACAATACAGAAATAGTGGACTTCAACAACCAGCATGCATCGCTTCTCTTGTCCCGCCAACGCCCAGGAGCACGTCATCACGTCACGCAGAATATGGCTGCCGAAAGTGCAGCGAAAACAAAACACCGATGATTTTGGGCAAATTTTCATCTGATTTGGATTTTATAGCTCGAAATGTCGGATTGTTTGGAAACACGAAGTCTTCAGGATCGACAGGATCGTCTGCAGGAGCTGACAGAGTTCACAGAAGACTGCAAACAGAAGCTGAACGGTATATTTGAGACGCTGGGATGGTCGCTGGACTACCAGGACTCACAAACAGGTAAATGAACCGTTAGGTTAGCTAACGTTAGTTTAACGTCTTTTTTTAAATAAGTCTTGGTTTATAGTAGCTAAACAAAATGATCATATAAAATAATAAGAAATTATACTTGGTTTCATGTATGCTTTTTTCCCCAACCAGTATCATTAGGGTTAACATTAATAATACTGTTAGCCTCAACGGCGGACGTTAACTCGGTTAGCTAACGTTAACTCGTAGTGTTTAAGCTAACGGTCAATGTTAACGACGAGATAGTCAGACAGCTATGTAGTTACATCAATTAATATCCCCATCGTACGTTTGGTTCATTCCAAAGATATCCATAAAACCAGTCGTGGAAGAAGAAGCAACAGTTCTATCAGTGAAATGTATTATAAGTATTCATTGTGCAGTAAAATATATTATAAGTATTCATTGTGCAGTAAAATGTATTATAAGTATTCATTGTGCAGTAAAATGTATTATAAGTATTCATTGTGCAGTGAAATGTATTATAAGTATTCATTGTGCAGGTGTTACTGTTCTATATGCTGTTAATCTTCCTGCTGCATTAATGTGCATGTTGCATTTTACTGCTGTAGATGTTGTTTGAGGTTATGCTAATTTTTAGATCTGTAAAAAGTCAACTTTTCATGAGCTCTGAAAAACATTGTATTTACATTTCTTCTTCCATGATAACAGCATTTGCCATGTATGATTTATATAAATATTCACAAAAGTAAATTTGGAAATGCACTTTAAAGTACTAATGGATTCCTGTGTGAGCTGTGTGTTTAATATACTATTTATAATATCATTTTGGTTTTGTGTGTGTGCAGACTGAAACGTCTGTAGTGTGTGTCATATATATTTTTTTACATTTTCAGGAAGCAATGGAGCAGTGTCCGTACGACTCCAACCACAGAGTCCCGGCGAGGAGCATGGAGAAACACAAAGCCTCCTGCAGCCGCCGAAAGATGGGCTACTCCGCTGAGGAGGAGGTAACATACACATGGCTCTGGTCCGATAAAAACTAACGTAGCAATGTTCCCGAGTAAAGCATGTTAGACATGTATAGTAAACCTCACGGCCACTGTAATGCTCTCAATCATTTCAAAGAGCAATACACAAGTTGTATCACCCTTTTGCAGGCGGAGATGTTCGACCCTTCTGTGTGTTATGAGAACAACAGTGTCCGAAGCTTTACAATGGGTGAGTCAGTGTAAATCCCAGTTTAGCTAATCAAGCTAAAGGGTTCAATAAAATGTACTTTATTTCCTTTAGAGATTTGAAGACGACAGAAGTATTGTAATGCTTTTGTTTCTGGAGATAACAACGTAGAAATATTGTTGCTCAATATAAGAGCTTCCAAAGGTCCAAAGGTCCAAAGGTCGGCTCGTCAAATTCAAGATGCTCCGGAAAATATTTATCTTTTTGTTAAATCTTTATAGTTATTGCAGTTAATAAGCATGTTTTTAAAGAGGAAGATAAGAACACCTCTTTACTTTTTCTAAATAACTGCAAGACATTATCAAACATTCTGATTTATAAAGATCTTTTTAATTTAAATAAATACAACCACTAACCTGATGTGCTCATTCTGAGTTTTTTGATCTTTAGTACAGGATAAAACAATTCCGGATAAACTAAAGGGATTTTAAACAATCGTGTATTTAAAGATAGAAGTTAAATGTGTTTCTGGTTTGACCAACACTGGCCACAAACACAAACACACTTTGTACATCATTTCATTTCCTTCATGCAGACAAATCCACCCAGCACCAGGTGATCCTGCAGGCCAGGTCTGCTGCACCGCTGATGAGGATGGAAGGAGTCTTCTGGCAAGGTGTGTGTGTGTGTGTGTGTGTGTGTGTGTGTGTGTCTGTGTGTGTGTCTGTGTGTGTGTGTGTGTGTCTGTGTGTGTGTAATCGGTGTGTTTTGTTCTGTTTGCAGTGACAGGGGTGAGTATTAGAGAGGAGCTGGGCTCTAGAAAGTTCTGCTTGCCCGATTACGTGTAGTATCCTTTAACATCATATCCTTTCAAACCGCTGGGCTGGGACGCACACTCTTAAACACACTCTTAAACACACTCTTAAACACACTCTTTTCCCTTTACGTGTTGAGCAAAGTCTTCACACATTCAGACTTGTCAGTTAACATTATTGTGTTTACACTGCATGTCACTTCCTCTTTCTATGAAGTTCACTGATGATATAATCTCAGTTAAAAGACATATTTTACTGGTTTCACTGAAATCTTTCTTGCATCACAGCAGCTCCATGTGCACATCAACAAAGACAAGAAACAAGGAAACAGACATTTAGCACAACATTACAATCACTGAAAACAATATGTTCAATACCCTTCAATGTACATTTGATCTGGGATTACACTCAGTATTTTATTTTAGGATTGACTGGATTATCATATAATCAGAGCCAGTTCACTTTCCCCAATTTAAGTAACACGACTGTTTCCTTTTTAAAAACAAATATGTCAGAATCCGATGTTTTGAATGAACAATGTCTGAGAGTGTTGTGTGTAAAGCCTCTCTGGTCCCCCATCAGGTCAGTTCTCCGGCCAGCCTGTCGACGTGCCCCAGAATCACAAGCGCTCTGTGTGTGACCTCACTGTGGCCGACCGATTGGCTCTGTACGATCATGTGGTCAGCGTCTTTAACCAACCGAAGGAAGCTGCTTCCACTAGCAACGAGGATCTCTACGTAGATTTGGTGTCCAAACTCCAGAAGGGTAAGACTCCCAGGTCATGCTGAAGCCCTCCCAGAGAATGATAAGAGTACTGGATCAAGAAAACAAAATGTAAATATTAGTCTAAGTATAAGTTGTGGGTCAGATCGCCTGTACACACAACTGATTGTTTTGTAGAGGAACACTAATATTACTGTTAGAAATAGTTTCTGCTTGGTTTGCTTTTATTTTGGTAAATAAAGAACGAGCAGTTTGGTTTCTCTCTCTCGTGGTCCTCCGGTAAATATTGTTTTGTGTGTAGCTGAAGAACAGAACGAACCAAAGACTCACCTGGAGCTGATGGCAGAGATGAGAGACTACAAGAGGCGACGTCAGTCCTACCGAGCCAAGAACGTCCACATCACTAAGAAGTCCTACACCGAGGTACACTGCTTCTGTCTTTACCCGTAATCCCTTCCATATGCTGTCACACACTTCCAGGCTCCAGTGTGCTCATAGTTTCTGTCTTCAAAAAGTAAAAGAGGTGGCCGTACAACTAACACGAGCATTCATAGTCAGAATATACTGTTAACGTGTGTGTAGACTGTAAAACCAAACCTTTACATAATAAACATCGAGCTATTTGTACTCTGATGTCAAATATAGTGTTGGAAGCTACAGAGAAGTCAAGAGTCTGTTAAATGTGTTCCACAGCTTGAGAACTCGGGTGGGTCGGACTGAGCGACTGCAATATCTGTTTCCTTCATGTTTTCGATTGAACTGGAAGTTTAGTTTTGAAAGGAAGAAGTCACAGAGCGTCTTCAGTAAAAGGCTTTTCTGTTTTAAATAAAGGTTAAGGAACTAATTGTTGTCACTAATCACCTGTAGGTGATCAGAGAGGTGATCAACGTCCACTCACAGGAGCTCACCAGACAGTGGAGAGAGGAAGAGGACGAGGAGGAGTCGGCCAGATCTGAACTCCCCCCCCACAGGTACGACTAACACTCACCTGATCAGTCTCCTGTAATAATGTTTGTTAGAAAATCTGTCAGCAGTTAAAAGACTAACGATATTATTTATCTGTCAGGCGTCGGCCGGATGAAAGACGGTCAGCTTCGTTAGAGTCTCGCCAATCCCACAGCAGACGCCATCGCAGCCGTGAACGAAGTCAAGACAGAGAGAGCAAGAAGAAGAAGAAGAAGAGGGAGCGGTGAGAACGGACACGCTTAACTTCTTTGTATTGTTCTTCGTTATTCTCTGCTTCATTACTGGATGCTTGACATTAGCACGACGGCGTATTAGGCCCGTTGTAAATGTATATATTTAAAAAAGGGGCGGGGGGGGTTAATATTCTGGGATTAAAGTTATAAAGTCACGTTTACTGGTTTGTCTTCTTACAAACCAGATATTGAAAAATGTCTTTGATTTATTGCTTTTGTTTCTGAAAGTGCCAAAATGTCGACTTTGGTTTCCTCGTTCGTTCTTCGCAGGGATTCCCGCTCCCCTGATGAACACCACCACGACCGGAAGAAGAAGAAGAAGAAGAAGAAAGAGGAGGAGAGGAAGAAGTGATGATGCAACATCAACAACGACACAGGTCGCATCAGAGGAGGTCAAAGGTCGTTGTCACGTGTTTTAACGTTTTAAGTTATTTTGGAACAAAACCGATGGAATAAAGTTTTGGTAACAAATAATCGACATTTTGAGCTAAAAAATGTCGATTATGTTTTACACAATAATTACACGTCTGCCAATGTTGAACAGGCCCCGCCCCCTCTGCCTGATTGGCTGGTTTGCAGCTCACGGAATGTGGGACACGAGTGTCATAGCTGACACACTTTTATATTGAGGTCAAAGGTCACTTTTGTTTTGAGTCTTGTGTTTTCAAGTGTTTACTCAAAGTTTCTGCATCATTGGTGAAATCCTGGGAAGTCTTTGCTTTTGGGTTTTGGAAGTCTTGAAAGTTTATTTCTAGGTTAATATTTATTACAACATTTATGTTCAGTTTACATCCGTCTGAACTCTAATCAACATTCCTCTCGGTTCAGGCTTACGTCTGCAACGATTACTTTCAGAATTCATTCATTCATTTCTCGATTGGCTGAAAACAACTTGAGAACTCAATGACCCGAGGTGAACGTTCAATGTTTCGTCTGTTCAGGAAACTAAACTGAAAGATATTTAGTTTCTGTGGAAAGTAAAAACAGTGGGAACCATCAAATGTAATGTCTGCTTTGTGTCACCTGTTGGTTACACCTGGAGTTCATCCTGAGGACTTTAATTAAATCTGATGTTTGCATCATCGTACATGTTCTCGTCTTTTATTGATTTAATGGTGTTTCGATGCGCTTTGTTGAAAATGTTTCAGATTTGTCGTACAACACAACGTGTTGCATACGTTGAAGGTTATGTTTTATGGTTCGTTGGTAGATTATGTCGTAAACCTTTAAACAGTTTTCAGTGAGTTTGTGGGTAAATGAGCAAAACGATTCCTTTTTGGTCGACTTATTAAAATGATAGACACATGAAAAGAATCATTAATGTAAAGACTTTGCTGGCATGAAATATGTGCACACACGTCTCTCTGTCCTGCCTGTCTCTGCTGATGCTGGGGTCTGGCTCAGGTATTTCTCACCCTGTTGAGACGCAGAGATAGAGGACGAGAAGTCTGAGAGGATCCCGTCAGTGCCTGGGAACCTGAGGGATCCTGGAGAGACAGACGAGAGGAACCATCGTGGTGATAATGCTGTGAGGAGTCCGGTCGTTTCTGTCCTCGTCTGAATCCTGAAAGCGTCCTGTGCAGATCTGGTCTGCAGCAGCATGGGAGCCCCCGGCGACCAGGTAAGAGCAGAGGGTCTGGGTTTGGGCAGGGGCCCTGCAGGATTGGTGTCTGCATTAGTGGACGTTTGATGCGATCACCAGGGGTTACATTGGAATGAAGTTGTTTTGTGCGTGTGATGTAAAAAGATCTTTATGTCCAAACTTTACTTTTGGAGTAATGGGAGAGTTAATATAAATGTAACACCTGTCGAGGTGTAGCTGCTTAAAATAACCACGACATGTTGATATATTAATAATACACATGATATTATCGTGTACATAATTCACCTAATGAATCATTTCTGTGCAGTTGTGTTCACAGACTCTCCCTACTCTTGGATTTTGAGTGTAATTTGACAAAACGCACAATAAACAAAGTTAAAGATGAATTTGACTGATGGCTCATATCACCGTTATCGTTACCTCGATCATCGTGTTGTCAGAGTGATATTGTGACAGATGCACATTGAGAGTGAAAGGTTTTAGTTTTACAGTATTTTGTTTTTGAAATGCTTCCTCTTCACATCATTATTGGCCAACATGTCTTCATGTGAGCAACATCAGAGGCTTTACAGCCTGGAACAGTCCTGAACCTTTCCTCCTGCACTGCCCTGACGCTCTTATGTGTTTCAGATCCACAAACCGCTGCACACAGAATCTTATCTGTGCACCAGCAGTGGCTTTAAATGTCTCGTTGTTTGGCCTTAAAGTAGTATTTCATTGTAACTCTGCTACCTGCGTGCAGCCTGCAGTTAAACGTTCTTCAATACAACAGAGTCGTTTACAGAAAGCTCACAGAGTGTGTGAGAAGTGTTTGTGCTACACAATGAAGGTTGTTCCCCCCCGCTGTGGTTAATGATCAGAACCACATCTGATCTTTCGCAGGAAATTTGTACGAAAATGATAAATGTTCCTTGAAATGTGGAGACGTGGAAACTAAACACCGTTAAATGCATCTTACAATAGAAGTGTTGCATAACTCTAAAGCTTTTATTGTAACAACAGAAAGAGCCTGAAGGCGTCTCACCTCACTGCCCCAGAGGTCCTGCAGGCGCACTATGGTGCTCGCTGCTTCACTGACCGCTGCCGTCAGTTTACAGACACTGCTGGCAGAACTGCTCCACTGAGAGGACACAGTTTAACGATTCTTCTTATACAACACGGTCGTATTGTCTGTCATGTAATGAGAAGTTTACTTCTGCTTTACTCTCACAGAAACTTCTGCTGCATTTTTACTAAATCAAAAAAAGCTTGAATTTCTTTTCGAGCCATGAACTGTCTCACGCGCCACTTCTAACGTGGTGGATGTTTGCACTTTGTTGAAATGTTTTTACAGTGAAGCTTAAGGAATGTGAGAAGAAGTCGTGACAAAGAAAAGCTCTGTGACACAAACAGCAGCGGAGCAGCTCCGACCTTCAGCAGGCGTTTAGACTTTAGTGATAGGAGCGCTTTATATACAGCAGGGTGACATCTAATGCACCAGAGCTATAAACATGTATTATATTTCATGTGTATTATGTTTCATTTACATATTATAAATATGTAGCACGGCAGCTGCACATATATTAAATACATGACTCAATAAATAATAAAGAAATATTGAATATGACAATAGGTAATACATTTTATTCTTTTCTATTTCTCTCCATAAGCTTTTATTTTATTTAGTTTTTATGTTTTTCTTTTATCAAGTGCGATGTTCCAGTCATATTTTACATTCTCCAACTAAATAAGAACAATAAGAGTATATAGTGACGAACACAGAATACAAATATATATACATCATAATAAATCAAAAGATATACATATATATAAATACATTAAAGTAAAGAAGAAACTAACTCTAACTCTTAGATCATCAGCTGAACACGATGACATCATTGTGGAGTTAGTCAGGACTTAACTTCATCTCCATTGTGTTACTGTGGGGGGGGGGGGGGGGTAACTCCTGCCGTGTTGTCTTCACACAGATTGTTTTCAGATATTTGATGAAGGTGTTTCCCTGCAGGCGTCTCTCCTCTCGGCGCTGCTCGTCTTCATGTGTGTCGTCTCGTCTCTCTGCCAGGAGGAATATTCTGGACACCACTCAGGTCTGTGATGGAGCATCAGAAACATAAAGTTCTTAATGTTTCACAGAACAAAGGAAACAACGTTAGAGACGAGCTACACCGGATAGCTGTATAAACATATGTTAAACATCTAACAAATACTTTGTTCTGGAAAATATAAACAATAATAACAAATATCCGTCACAATTTACCAAAACTTACTTTAAGATTTCCAAAATAAAACTAAAATATTTATTTTTTGGAATATCTGAAATGATTTTTGCTGCTGAAACCAGTAAATGTTTTGTAATGTTTCACTTAAGATTGCATTTTATATTCAGGAGTCACTAAAACCTGCTCCGTGTGCTCAAAGACAGCACATTATACTTTCAGAAGTAATACTTATTATATATTAGTATTCTTATTGTCTCAAAGTACGGGCTCGTCCGGGACACCCGGAGCGAGAATCATAGCGACCAACGAGCCAATCACAAGATGAATAATGTAACGTGTCTGTCCAGGTGAGGAACACACCTATGAAGGCTCTGTGGTCGAAAGCTACGACAACATCGTCTCTCCTCAGCCAGGTGAGTCACTGTCTGCTGTGACCTGATGACATGTGACCAGCAAACTATAAACATGGAACACAAACTGTAAAGTTAAAGTTAAAATATTAACAACAAGAACTTTGTTACACATGTTTCCACTTTCAAACCCAGAGAAATGTGTGATCTACTCACGGGAGAGGTCCATAATGCCGTTGTATCCCCTCATGCGGAGAGACTGTGGATAAGACTCCTCGTGGCAGAACATTACTCATTGTGCGTTTAACAGTCTCCTCTGTGCCATCAGAGTATCCACCGGAGCCGACTCACAGCTACGACGAGGACGCGAGGTCCGGGGAGAGGGAATACGACCCCTACGGCCTTGAACCCACCCAGGTCACCATGATCACCGCGGACGCCTTCCCCTACGCCACCACGGCCGAGTCCCACTACGCCAAGGAGGACACAGAGACCATGCAGGTCTGTGGGAGCTGTGGGAGTTCTTTACACAAAGTACAAACAGCTGTTATCACTTGATTATCTGGTGGATTCAAGGTTTGTGCATATAATAATGTTTTACAAGAACGGCCTGAAGTGTGTTATTCAAACGGCACCGGCTCAGTGAAGCTGCATACATGGAATACCACGGTGACACGTCTAACATGAAACCATGAAGGGCTTTTAAGGTGCGCAGTAAATATCAAGTCAGTGAGAGAGAAAGAGGTGCATAACACACAGTGTGTGTTCACACTTCCCATGATGCAATAGTGTTGTGTTTCAGGTCCCGTACAAGTATCCTCCAGCAGGACCGGACTCCTCGGAGGAGTCTGGTGATGACGCAGCGCTCGGGCAGGAGGGGCCGACAGAGTGCGACTGTGAACCCGGTCAGCCTGGGTTCGCTGGCTTTGCGGGACCAAAGGTGATTATACCGTCAGTAGAATTAGATCAGAGGCTGCGTGGGACGCTTCAGACTCGCGTGTCTAACAACGCCAGAGCGTTTAAACATTTATTAAAGATGTGTGTTGGCGTTTTAAAACATATTATTATATTCATTAGAGAAAGTTAATGTAATTTAAATCCGATAAATCACTTTAATCAAATTTAGGATGTCGTTTGAATTTATGAGTTTTGTTTGTGTGATGACGTCGTTAACGCGACGACGTCGTTAACGCGATGACGTCATTAACATGATGACAGACATTCAAAGCTCCGCCTCCATCGAGGCCTCGAATGTGAAACAATGACGGGACGGCCCAGAGAAGCATTCTGGAGCCCACAGAACGACCAACAAAGATAATTAAGGATCCTTTATGCCGTGTGTAGTTCATGAACACATCACTGCACCCCCTCCCTGGAGACTTTCATTAAGTCGTATCTTTTGCACATATCGCAGTTTTTCTGATGATTTGACATCTTTATTTTGTTATGTTTATTGTCTTTGTTGGTTCCTTGTGTCTTCTGCTCTATAGCAGCACGACATTATATGTGTTCCTTATGTATCCACTGTTAGAACACTTTACTGTATCGGTAGGAAGTCAGGTTCTACATATTAACGTCTGAACATTTTAAAGTGCATTCAGTTCAAACATAGTGAGAGTTAATCTGCACGTCCGCACCAGGAATCCATCATTAAATACAAACGTTCGTTTTCTTTTTCCTGAATTGATTTCTGTAACTGGTTTTGTTTCTCTTGCTGTCAGGGATCCAGAGGTCTGCAGAGTAAAACTGGTGAGCCAGGAACTCAAGGCAGAGAGGTGAGTCTGAAACCGGAACAACATGAGCACCAAACGACAGCTGCTGAGGAGAGCTTTTACTTATGTGTTTATTTCTAGGGTTATAAAGGAACCAAAGGGGTTCGGGGAAGAGGAGGAGACACCGGACCAGTGGTGAGTACATCGCGTGACAGCAGCACTGACACGTCACAGCTCCGTTACCCTGACACGTCACAGCAGCACTGACACGTCACAGCAGCACTGACACGTCACAGCTCCGTTACACTGACACGTCACAGCAGCACTGACACGTCACTGCTCCGTTACACTGACATGTCACGTCACTGCTCCGTTACACTGACACGTCACAGCTCCGTTACACTGACACGTCACAGCTCCGTTACCCTGACACACACACACTGAGCCAAACTAACGGCAGTGAAAGTAAAGCTGGACGAACACGTTGAAGGGACGGGACAATCAAACTAAATCTGCAGAGACACTTAAAAGGTGTTAAAGTTTTAAGTTAGGACAATACAATATAACTATATTTAAAAACATTGCTAAATGAAACACAAACGATACTTTATATATAACGCCACAGTGTAAACCAGAATGTACATATGTGTGTTACTCGCTGTGTCTCTGAGGTATAAACAATCGTTTTCTTTTGACCTTTGACCTTTGACCTCTCCCCTTGCAGGGCGACGCCGGACCTGAAGGAGATGACGGAGCTTCTGGTTTCTCCGGAGCCATGGTGAGTTTAACACCGGCTCCCTGAGCGTCGGCCGAGAGCTGCAGATTATTCTGAATATAAGGAAACAACTCTTTTATTATTTATATAGTTTCTGATTTGAAGATTAAAACAGGACAGTAAGATCAGAAAAATACTTTTACTGGAATGAATTCTAGATTCTTCGAGTGGAATTAACTCGTCAGGACAGAATGTTGTTAAAGAATTAGTTTTAAACTTATAAGTTAATAATTAACTGAATCTTTTGTCGTCAACAGGGTGAACCTGGACTTATAGGAGACCTGGGCGAGCACGGAGAGCTGGGTCTGAAGGTGAACACACACACACACACACACACACACACACACACACACACACACACACACACACACACACACACACACACACACACACACACACACACACACACACACACACACATTTATTCCTTTTTTAGACTGATGCACTGAGTTAAACTTTACCATAAAGTTACCATAAAGTTATAATAGGATTACTATAATACCAAACCCTCCCAAGACTCGGCAATTAATGTCAGTCCTCTGTAGGACACCGAGGCCTTTACTTATTAGCATTATTATTAGTTGTATTAATGTTTTGTGAAAGCTCCTCCTGTAACACGCAGCACATCTTCTGTCTTTGCAAATCGTGCAGCAAACGTGTTTCATGTGATGAAACGTATAAAGATAAATAAGCATGTTGTTTTTCTTTATGAGTCACTTTTTATTCCTTGTCCTTTGAGAGGCAGAAAAAGATTTTAAAAGATTCAGAAAGAGTCAGACATTAAGAGGAGAGCAGGATTTAAAATTAGTTTTATCCTTGTTTCCAATATTCATCAAATAAGAAAAATTAAATGTATAACTTTGTCATTACTGAATCGTGCCTTGTCAAGTGTTTTTGTGCAGTTAAAGAATAAATAAATAAATGTCCTCATAACCTTTTTGCCAAGTGAAGAAACACAAATGTCTTTAAGAAATCACAGTTTATATCTTTGTTTTTAAATATTCTGGATTTTAATATTTTACAAACAATTATAGTTTAAAAAACTAAAATGTGCAGTGAAAATTATTATTCTGAAAGAAATCTTTAATACAGTATTACATATATTAACTTTTATATTACATATATTATCTTTTATATTACATATATTATCTTACATATATTATCTTTTATATTACATATATTATCTTACATATATTATCTTTTATATTACATATATTATATTACATATATTATCTTTTATATTACATATATTATCTTACATATATTATCTTTTATATTACATATATTATCTTACATATATTATCTTACATATATTATATTATATATATTATATTACATATATTATAATACATATATTATATTACATATATTATATTACATATATTATAATACATATATTATATTACATATATTATAATACATATATTATATTACATATATTATAATACATTATTATATTACATATATTATATTACATATATTATAATACATATATTATATTATAATACATATATTATAATACATATATTATATTACATATATTATATTACATATATTATATTACATATATATAATACATATTATATTACATATATTATAATACATATATTATAATACATATATATTACATATATATATACTATATTATTAATACATATATTATATTACATATATTACTTATTATAATACATATATTATATTACATATATTATCTTATATAATACATATATTATAATACATATATTAACTTATATAATACATATATTATAATACATATATTATCTTATATAATACATATATTATCTTATATAATACATTATAATTATTAACATATATTATCTTATATAATACATATATTATAATACATATATTAACTTATATATTACATATATTATATTACATATATTATCTTATATATATTATATTACATATATTATCTTATATAATACATATATTATAATACATATATTATATTCATCATATTTATTACATATATATCTTATATATATTAATATTACATTAATTTTATCTTATTATAAATACATATATTATAATACATATATTAACTTATATAATACATATATTATAATACATATATTATATTACATATATTATAATACATATATTATATTACATATATTATATTACATATATTATCTTATATATATTATATTACATATATTATCTTATATAATACATATATTATAATACATATATTAACTTATATAATACATATATTATATTACATATATTATAATACATATATTATATTACATATATTATATTACATATATTATAATACATATATTATATTACATATATTATCTTATATATACATATATTATAATACATATATTAACTTATATAATACATATATTATAATACATATATTATAATACATATATTATCTTATATAATACATATATTATAATACATATATTATAATACATATATTAACTTATATAATACATATATTATATTACATATATTATAATACATATATTAACTTATATAATACATATATTATATTACATATATTATAATACATATATTATATTACATATATTATATTACATATATTATCTTATATATTATATTACATATATTATAATACATATATTATATTACATATATTATATTACATATATTATCTTATATATTATATTACATATATTATAATACATATATTATATTACATATATTATATTACATATATTATATTACATATATTATCTTATATATTATATTACATATATTATATTACATATATTAACTTATATAATACATATATTAACTTATATAATACATATATTATCTTATATATTATAATACATTGTATATCACCCGTTTACGAGCGTCATAAACAGCTCCAGCTAATTTTTAATGTTTTATTAAAATGTGACATCACTTCCTGTCGATAGGGAGACGGCGGTATGGAGGGACCCCGCGGAGGAGTCGGAGGTCCCGGTGGGACGGTAAGGAAACGTAACACAACATTTGATGTTGTCATATCTTCACTGAACTTTGATTTCAAACTGTTCTTGATATTAGTTCAGTTCTTCATATTTGATCTCTTTATGATTTCCATGAACGACCAACACGACTCTTTTATAGCTTGTAGACACAGTGATGCTGCGAGGGTACCTGGGGGAAGGTGTGTGCTTCATTAACATTCAGAGAGTCCTCCTTTCATCAAAGATCAAATGGAACGTGTCAAAAATCAATCAGATTCATAGATTTAAAAATGTGTCTTTATATATTCACTATATTAAAACTCATGACTTAAAGACGTACCGTGTGATGGTCCATGACTTAAAGACGTACCGTGTGATGGTCCATGACTTAAAGACGTACCGTGTGATGGTCCATGACTTAAAGACGTACCGTGTGATGGTCCATGACTTAAAGACGTACCGTGTGATGGTCCATGACTTAAAGACGCACCGTGTGATGGTCCATGACTTAAAGACGCACCGTGTGATGGTCCATGACTTAAAGACGTACCGTGTGATGGTCCATGACTTAAAGACGCACCGTGTGATGGTCCATGACTTAAAGACGTACCGTGTGATGGTCCATGACTTAAAGACGCACCGTGTGATGGTCCATGACTTAAAGACGTACCGTGTGATGGTCCATGACTTAAAGACGCACCGTGTGATGGTCCATGACTTAAAGACGTACCGTGTGATGGTCCATGACTTAAAGACGCACCGTGTGATGGTCCATGACTTAAAGACGTACCGTGTGATGGTCCATGACTTAAAGACGCACCGTGTGATGGTCCATGACTTAAAGACGTACCGTGTGATGGTCCATGACTTAAAGACGCACCGTGTGATGGTCCATGACTTAAAGACGTACCGTGTGATGGTCCATGACTTAAAGACGCACCGTGTGATGGTCCATGACTTAAAGACGCACCGTGTGATGGTCCATGACTTAAAGACGTACCGTGTGATGGTCCATGACTTAAAGACGCACCGTGTGATGGTCCATGACTTAAAGACGTACCGTGTGATGGTCCATGACTTAAAGACGCACCGTGTGATGGTCCATGACTTAAAGACGTACCGTGTGACGGTCCATGACTTAAAGACGCACCGTGTGATGGTCCATGACTTAAAGACGCACCGTGTGACGGTCCGTGTGATGGTCCATGACTTAAAGACGCACCGTGTGACGGTCCGTGTGATGGTCCCTGACTTAAAGACGCACCGTGTGACGGTCCGTGTGATGGTCCATGACTTAAAGACGTCCCGTGTGATAGTCCATGACTTAAAGACGCACCGTGTGACGGTCCGTGTGATGGTCCATGACTTAAAGACGCACCGTGTGACGGTCCGTGTGATGGTCCCTGACTTAAAGACGCACCGTGTGACGGTCCGTGTGACGGTCCATGACTTAAAGACGTCCCGTGTGATAGTCCATGACTTAAAGACGCACCGTGTGACGCACCGTGTGATGGTCCATGACTTAAAGACGTCCCGTGTGATAGTCCATGACTTAAAGACGCACCGTGTGACGCACCGTGTGATGGTCCATGACTTAAAGACGTACCGTGTGACGGTCCATGACTTAAAGACGCACCGTGTGATGGTCCATGACTTAAAGACGTCCCGTGTGATGGTCCATGACTTAAAGACGTACCGTGTGACGGTCCATGACTTAAAGACGTACCGTGTGACGGTCCATGACTTAAAGACGCACCGTGTGATGGTCCATGACTTAAAGACGTCCCGTGTGATGGTCCATGACTTAAAGACGCACCGTGTGATGGTCCATGACTTAAAGACGTCCCGTGTGATAGGTCCATGACTTAAAGACGCACCGTGTGACGGTCCGTGTGATGGTCCCTGACTTAAAGACGCACCGTGTGACGGTCCGTGTGATGGTCCCTGACTTAAAGACGTCCCGTGTGATGGTCCATGACTTAAAGACGCACCGTGTGACGGTCCGTGTGATGGTCCATGACTTAAAGACGCACCGTGTGACGGTCCGTGTGATGGTCCATGACTTAAAGACGCACCGTGTGACGGTCCGTGTGATGGTCCCTGACTTAAAGACGCACCGTGTGACGGTCCGTGTGATGGTCCATGACTTAAAGACGCACCGTGTGACGGTCCGTGTGATGGTCCCTGACTTAAAGACGCACCGTGTGACGGTCCGTGTGATGGTCCATCCCTTTGGAGGAATAACCCTCGAGATGTATCTCGTTTTCTAAACCGTCCTTAATGACAATTACACAATTCATTTAACAAAAACTAAAATAACAACAAAGTAATTACAAGATACAAATGTGACAACTCATAAATCTGGAGATCATACTCCAAGCAAAGCCTGGATCATTGTTTCATAGAAATAACAGCTGTGCAATATATAATAATTATATACCGAAACAATTAAAGTAAAAGAGATTGTCCAGAGAAAACATCATAAGATAAGCAGGTTGTTGCAGCACAAAGACAGAATAGCAACAGAGTTTTCATGAAAGTATTAACACATGAAATTAATAAAGACTCTAAAAAGAGACAGGTGGTGTGATGAATGATACAGGTGGTGTCAGTACAACCTGCTGCTGCAGTTCCACAGGTGGAGCAGGGAGGCAGTGAAAGAGGCTGCTGGTGAACGTCTGCATTCAATAATGTGAATTAATTTCTCACCCAACAAAACCTTTTGTTTCTGCAGCTTGTAATTATACTTTATTTAACATATACGTATATTATAACAGGCGGCCGTCTGCACCAAACACAACGTTTCTAATGTTTCAGTGCTACGAGCCAGCCAGCGCTCATATGTATAGATAGTATATATTCATTATTGTATCACTTTAATTGTGCACTGCAAAGTCTGCATTACACAGACACATGCACACAGAGTGTATTATTGTATTTGTTTATGTTCAGGGCCCTCATGGTGACGCTGGGCCTGCAGGACCAAAGGGCGCTGGAGGTGTCAAGGTAAAGAAAAGCCACATTTACCTGAAGCTACTTCTACCAATGTGATTACAAGTGTGAAACTGTCTTTGTTATTTTTAGTGGGGTTTCATATATAATATATATATATATATATATATATATATATATAATATATATATATATATATATATATATATATATATATAGATATATATACACATATATACATATATTATATATGTATATATGTGTATATATATATATATATATATATATATATATATATATATATATATATATATATATATACACACATATATATATATTATATATGTATATATGTGTATATATATCTATATATATATATGTATGTATCCAGTGGAAATATTTAGTTTAATAATCATCATTCATTCCCGCTGCTCATGAAACAGCTGATGTTTCCATTCAGCTTCAGCTTCATGTGTTTTGTGTTCAGGGCTCTCGGGGGGCCGAAGGGACCGAGGGTCCTCTGGGACGAGACGGACTGAAGGTAGAGAAACATGAGAGACCAGGAGAAAAGGATCTGAAGTACTTCCCCTGGGGGGGGGACAGCTGCCGAAATTAAATAAATGAATCTGCCATTACTTGTACCAGAAATAATATAACAATAAATGTAGACATGAATTAATTTTAAAAAGTAAATTGATTGTTTTAATTTGCTTCTTTAACTGTTTAGCTTTATATTAATTATCATATTTATTTACTTTCCTATTTAATTTTCCCTTTTATTTATTATTTATTACTTAGTTATTTATTCATTTTTAAATGTATTCATTTATGTATATATTATTTTCCCTTTCCATTGGCCCCCACCTCCTCTTTATTTATTTATCTGTATTCTTTTCTTTTTACATTTCTTCTCATTATGGGGTCAACTTTTCGTTTAATTTATTTTAATCCAATATTTATCTCAGGGATGTACGACCTCGTCACCAGATCTTTACTGTTTTAAACCCTGAGCCGTGTTGCACTTCCTCTGCTCGCCATCAGAGGTCGTTAGAGGTCAAAGCTGAGTGTCTTTAACCTTCTGCGTTCTCCTTCAGGGTCAGATCGGAGCTCCAGGCTTTCCAGGTGACGTCGGCGACAGCGGCTACACTGTGAGAACAATCCTCAATAATCACCTGAACTTAATGTTATAATTATAATAACTCTTCCTCTGAGTTGGCTCGTTCACATTTCTGCTCACTTCCCCCCCCCCCCCCCACAAGTCTTTCCTATTTATAAAAAGATCTGAAAAGGTAATAACTCATTAATAATTATTACGCAGAACTTTCTACAAATGTAATTGAAAGTTAAGACTTTTACCGAACAGTTCGTTTTGGCAGAGGCATGTAGGAGTGTTACTGTCCTACATACTACATAAGAATGATATAATATATAATTATAATATGTTTATATAAATATAGAATAAAAAGTACAAAGAAATACGGAAAAATGTAAGAATAATACGCACACATTGTGATAGCAATGATGGTTGTTTTGTCTCCATCAGGATGAACGAGCATCATGTTTATAGTTTATAGTTTGAGCTGTAGTTTGTTTCTGTGACGAGGAAGTGAGTATCACTGAACATGTGAGCTTCCTTCTGCGTATCACTCACACTGAAGCCTCTAAAATAAGATTCATTCAGAGTTTAATAATCATTTCTGTTTCTGTATTATTACTGTATGACTTAATATTCCCTGTTTGTTGACTTCAGGGTTATCCTGGTCAGCAAGGATCGTTCGGACCCAGTGGACCAAAGGTACCAACACACCTGTCTTCATATTATTACTATAGTTAAATATGACTAGTGTCACGAGCCTGTTCACATACTGACTGTGTGTGTGTGTGTCTCTCTCTGTGTGTCTGTGTGTGTGTGTGTGTGTCTGTGTGTCTGTGTGTGTGTGTGTGTGTGTGTGTGTGTGTGTGTGTGTGTGTCTGTGTGTGTCTGTGTCTGTGTGTGTGTGTGTGTGTGTGTGTGTGTGTTCACAAGCTGCTGGGAAAGTCTCCCGTCTGTGTGTGTGTGTGTGTCTGTGTGTTTGTGTGTGTGTGTGTGTGTGTGTGTGTGTCTGTGTGTGTCTGTGTGTGTGTCTGTGTGTGTGTGTGTGTGTGTTCACAAGCTGCTGGGAAAGTCTCCCGTCTGTGTGTCTGTGTGTGTGTGTGTGTGTGTGTGTGTGTGTGTGTGTGTGTGTCTGTGTGTGTCTGTGTGTGTGTGTGTCTGTGTCTTTGTGTGTGTGTGTGTGTGTCTGTGTGTGTGTCTGTGTGTGTGTGTGTGGTGTGGTCTGTGTTGTGATATGTGTGTGTCTGTGTGTCTGTGTGTGTGGTGTCTCTCTGTGTGTGGGTGTGTGTGTGTGTGTGTGTGTGTGTGTGTGTGTGTGTGTGTCCTCCTCTGTGTGTTGTGTGTCTGTGTGTCTCTCTGTGTGTGTGTGTGTGTGTGAGGGCGGGTTGATGTTTAACTATATGAGTCACGTTTCAGTGAAGGTTTTAGTTTCTAGATGATGACTTTCATTCTGTAATATAATAATAATAAGAAGCTCATTCCAGTGAAGACAAAGTGAAAGCAGTCTGTCCAACATATTTTAAACATTACTCCTGAGCTTTTATCTTCTAGCACCACCATCAGATCTACATGTTCCACTTCTTTGTCTGGCTTTGTATGAAAATATAAAAATGTTTTATGTTTGGTATAATCAGTATCCCTACACACCTTCCTCTGCAGCACTCTGCTCTAGAGTCAGACATGTTGTGAAATGCTTTGGTTAAACAAATACAAAAGAATCATATGACAACACCATGTGGAAACTCATAAACACATGAACAACCAGCGTTGATCACGATACAGTCAGCAGCTAAAGGGTCACAGCTTTGACCTTTACAAATGTCCTGCTGACAGATACACACCTGACAGATACACACCTGACAGATACACACCTGACAGATACACACCTGACAGATACACACCTGACAGATACACACTGTCTGAAACAGACTGAACTCATCTGTAGAACTTCAGTTACAGCGTGACTTCACACCGTGCAGATGAGGGTTTTGAATGACTCAGGTGTGAGTGTGTGTCTGTGTCTGTGTGTGTGTGTGTGTGTGTGTGTGTGGTGTTGTGTGTGTGTCTGTGTGTGTGTCTGTGTTGTGTCTGTTGTGTGTGTGTCTGTGTCTGTGTGTGTGTGGGTGTGTTGTGTGTCCTGTGTTGTGTGTGTGTGGTGTGTCTGTGTGTCTGTGTGTCTGTTTGTGTGTGTGTGTGTCTGTGTGTGTGTCTGTGTGTGTCTTTGTGTGTGTGTCTGTGTCTGTGTCTGTGTGTGTGTCTGTCTGTCTGTGTGTGTGTGTGTGTGTGTGTGTGTGTGTGTGTGTGTGTGTCTGTGTCTGTGTGTGTGTGTGTCTGTGTGTGTGTGTCTGTGTGTGTGTGTGTGTGTGTGTGTGTGTGTGTGTTCACAAGCTGCTGGGAAAGTCTCCCGTCTGTGTGTGTGTGTGTCTGTGTGTTTGTGTGTGTGTGTGTGTGTGTGTGTGTCTGTGTGTGTCTGTGTGTGTGTTCACAAGCTGCTGGGAAAGTCTCCCGTCTGTGTGTGTGTGTGTCTGTGTCTGTGTCTGTGTGTGTGTCTGTGTGTGTGTGTGTGTGTGTGTGTGTGTGTGTGTGTTCACAAGCTGCTGGGAAAGTCTCCCGTCTGTGTGTGTGTGTGTCTGTGTGTTTGTGTGTGTGTGTGTGTGTGTGTGTGTCTGTGCGTGTCTGTGTGTGTGTTCACAAGCTGCTGGGAAAGTCTCCCGTCTGTGTGTGTGTGTGTCTGTGTCTGTGTCTTTGTGTGTGTGTGTCTGTGTGTGTGTGTGTGTCTGTGTCTGTGTGTGTGTGTGTGTCTGTGTGTGTCTGTGTGTGTGTGTCTGTGTCTGTGTCTTTGTGTGTGTGTCTGTGTCTGTGTGTGTGTCTGTCTGTGTGTGTGTGTGTGTGTGTGTGTGTGTGTCTGTGTCTGTGTGTGTGTGTGTGTGTGTCTGTGTGTGTGTGTGTGTGTGTGTGTGTGTCTGTGTTCCCTTAATGATGAAGACTCATTTATTGAACTGATGTTAGTTTGTCACGACGAGAGCAGATGTGAAAGACGAGGATTTCTTCTTTTATTGAGAACAAAGCGTTAGTGTTAAATACAGCTGGAGGCAGGACTTGGTTAGCTTAGCTTAGCATAGAGAGCTTGTACAACATGTTTCTCTATTGTAAAGCGAGTACCTAGAAAAGTGCTGTGTAAATTAAATGTAGTATTATTTGTATTATTATTCTAAAGACTGGAAACATGTGGAACAGCATCTCTAAAGCTCACTAGTTAACGTGTGTATTGTAATGTGTACATGAACAGAAGTGTAACAAAGACGATGTGTGCTTTAAAGGGGAGGTGTTGGTGTTTCCAGCTCACTGTCTGAAAGAAAGCAATGAAACTATCCACATTTCTGATCATCATATACAAAAGCCTAGAAATAATTAGTTAGTAATCTTAACAAAACAAGCTTTGGTGTCATTTAATGATTCTTGCATGATCACTAGATTACTTAATGATCGTATTAGATGTTTATTTATCCCAACAAAGTCATGTCAGGTGATGAAGAAACTCTTTCTGTCACGAGGAAATACAAATAAAAACCCACAGCTGTGACAGATCCTGTAGTGAGAGTCAGTCAGAGCAGTATCTCACAAGCAGCAGGGGGGGGGGGGGGGGTTGTCATAACACAGAACTGACTCCAAAACTTTCACTTCACGTAACAAAAATACCAAAAACTGCTCTCAGGATCTTTGGTACTTTTTCTTCACGCCAGTCAAAGCTTCGTTTAGCCTCAAACTCTTAAAGCAAAGGTCAGACACGTCATCAGAGTGCATCTGAACATGTATCTGAAACATGTATCTGGAACATGTATCTGGAACATGTATCTGGAACATGTATCTGAAACATGTATCTGGAACATGTATCTGGAACATGTATCTGAACATGTATCTGAAACATGTATCTGGAACATGTATCTGGAACATGTATCTGAACATGTATCTGAAACATGTATCTGGAACATGTATCTGGAACATGTATCTGAAACATGTATCTGAACATGTATCTGGAACATGTATCTGGAACATGTATCTGGAACATGTATCTGGAACATGTATCTGGAACATGTATCTGAACATGTATCTGGAACATGTATCTGGAACATGTATCTGAACATGTATCTGGAACATGTATCTGGAACATGTATCTGGAACATGTATCTGGATGTATCTGGAACATGTATCTGGAACATGTATCTGGAACATGTATCTGGAACATGTATCTGAACATGTATCTGGAACATGTATCTGGAACATGTATCTGAACATGTATCTGGAACATGTATCTGAACATGTATCTGAACATGTATCTGAACATGTATCTGAACATGTATCTGAACATGTATCTGAACATGTATCTGAACATGTATCTGAACATGTATCTGAACATGTATCTGGAACATGTATCTGGAACATGTATCTGGAACATGTATCTGAACATGTATCTGGAACATGTATCTGGAACATGTATCTGGAACATGTATCTGAACATGTATCTGGAACATGTATCTGAACATGTATCTGAACATGTATCTGGAACATGTATCTGGAACATGTATCTGGAACATGTATCTGGAACATGTATCTGAACATGTATCTGGAACATGTATCTGGAACATGTATCTGAAACATGTATCTGAACATGTATCTGGAACATGTATCTGGAACATGTATCTGGAACATGTATCTGAAACATGTATCTGAACATGTATCTGGAACATGTAAAAACACTAAATAAAACCCTGAACTGCCGCAGACGCTTAAAGCAAAAGTAAACGCAAAGCGTGTCAACATGTTTTGTGTTCAGGACACTTTGTCCCCGGTCTGACTGGTCCACGCCCGGAGCACACGTACCGACGTAAAGTAAACATGTAATGTCATTTATAAAGCTGTGATGACATTAACAGTAAAACAGCGTGAAATAAAAACTAGATTAATACAATGGAATAAGATTTAGAATAAAGTAAGTGAATAAAACAATGTAAATGTCTATACAACGATTATCAAAGCCAAAAGAATTAGAACACTTAAATAATAATAATAATGAAATTCATCTTTAACTTTGTTTCCTGTGTTGTCTCTTGTTGAACTACTCAGAGAGTCTGTACCTAAAGCTGAACGAACAAACAGTTAAAGGACGGTGAGATTTTACACGATATTGTCATGTGTGTATTATTAACATCAGCGTTTCTTAATTATCACGTTTATTGTCGACACCAGTTATCTCACCGCCTCGTAAGAGTGTCCGAAAACTGTGACAAACTACAATTTAGCCAAAATGACAGTCAGAAAACTGTTAAATAAAATGATACGGCCGGCATAAAAACAATTCTAAAGTGCATAAAAAACTCACCATCACGCTGAGTTAGTGGGAGCCCTGAGCTCGTGTCTCTGCAATGAGCCGGTCCAATATAGGTAGTGTGCAAACACGTGACAAAACTGTGACGTATGCGTGCGACTCCATTTTGGATGAATAACAAATCCACAATGTCGTCTAAAGCGAACAACAACAACTCCGACTTCTTCAAAGTATGTTGACTCTCTGGATCCTCTGCAAAGGCAACATTCAGAGGAAAAGTCCAAATGTGCGGCCGTGACCCGTACACGCTGAAGCCGTCGGATTATATTGAGGATTTAGATTCATTACCGCCGATTGAATATCCGGATATTGTGAACTACCTTGTGCTACAAACGTCGTGGGCAACCAACGCACAAATGAAGGCATACAAGAGCTTAGATGCTTATAATGTCTTTGCTTCTGGCTGGGTTGGTAGTCTTCTTACCAAACCACTGAAAGATGACAGGGTGCTCGTCCATGCCCGTGTGAATCACTCTCAAAGAGCTCGAGATACACCGCTCACGCCGTGGTTTGTGAGTGAGAAGAGCGGCGATGTTACGTCATAAAGCTTTGCCGCTTCTCCTAGTGACGAGAAGTAAGGTCTTACAGTGTTCGGGTATATCAGAAGCACAAATGTTTAACGTAAACATTGAAAACATAGCTTTAGCATGAGCTCTTACCAGATATAAAGTGGACGCCACACACACGGGTGAATTGTTCTTCTTCTTCTGTTGAATCCTCACGAGTTATGTTGCTAAACCAGCTGACGGCGTTCAGTAGACAGCAACTCATCCCTCTTTAGTGGATCGTTGTTTTTGATGTAGGAAATCTAAAGAAGCGTTTCTCTGGGTCACGAGTAGCGTGATGACCACAAGTATACACTGCGCACACGATAGGCATTTTCTTTCAATCTTAGACGTTTAAATACAAAGAGAATTACGAAGCGTTGAAGCAACTCACACGTGTACGGGCGCAGTCTTGGTTATGTATTCCAACCAACATGGCTGACTTACGGGTTGGGACGTAAGCGTGACGTCACATGCACACGATCTATAGAGGGATAACTTCTTCACCAGAGGTAAAAGGTTTCTTCTCTTAGCGACACGGTTACTCACTAAGTATGACGCTCTCCGTGCACTCGCATGTGTTGATGTGGTGCCATCAGTCATTCTTTATGTCCTTCTTGTTCATGTTTGTTTCTTTCAAAAAACTCCAAGGGCTCGTCTTTTAACGCCGGGTGCCTCCTGATGTCGTCTTTAAATGTCTCCTCGTTGGTCTTTTCCCTTTTCAAAGCTCTTTAAGACGTTTGTTTCCACTCATTGTTGCTGGTGGGCTTAATGTTTGAAGTAAAGTATCACCTGACAGACGAGCGTCTTGACATGTGTCAAGAGCCACAGACGCACAGACGGATGTATCTGATGATTTTTCAAAATAAAACCTTTCAAAATAAAATATATTTTTATTCAATCTTTCTGTGCGGCCTGGTACCAAATGACCCACGGACCAGTACCGGTCCGCGGACCGGTGGTTAGGGACCACTGATCTAATCAACAAACTCGACACATTAGATGAAAACATTTCCTCCTTCTCCCTCAGGGCACTGAAGGTGGCGGCGGCCTGCCGGGCAGCGACGGCGACCCCGGAGAAGATGTGAGTTAAATAGATTTAGAGTCACAAATCTCTAGAAGGTGTCCGCCATCTTAACTTCCTCTGTTGATCCTGTTCGTCTCCCTCAGGGTCCTTTAGGAGTCCCGGGTGTGATGGGAGAGCCTGGACTGTTTGGAGTCAAGGTAACAATCACAACGCCTCAACACAGATACACAAACAGAGAACTGCATTCGTCTTTAGCTTCAGTAGAAACGCTCTCGTTTTAAATACGGTTCCTGTTTCACCACCGAGGTTTTCTTCACTTTAAGCTTTTTTATACGTCAGTGTCAGAAATAGAAAAGACGGAAAAGCCCCAATAAATCTCAAACTGCCTCTAAAAATGGAGAACATTTTAACTCGTGTCCCTAAATATTTAGTCTCTGATGTGTTTTAACTCCTATTATCAAAATGTTCTTTGGTGTAATTCAGCAGTTTTTAACGTATGATTGTTTTCCCTTTATGTGAAGAATACTGTAAAGTCTGATATAAAAATGTCATTAATTATTATTATTATTATTATTATTATTATTATTATTATTATTAATAATCCTGCCCCATTTAGACAGTGGGGTCAAAGTAGAAATATTTCACTGTTGATTCTGATGAATGTATTTATTTTCATTAGTCACGCTGCAGAGTCATTTGAAGCTCTCTGATTGGACGATCCTCACTGGAATCCTCTTTTATTGTGATGGATTTATTGTTTATACTGATGTTTCATCCCGGAGAAACTCTTCCTTACTTCACCAGTGTTCCCCTCCCATTGTCTTGGGGGGCTCCGCTCCCAACACACACACGTGCACACACACTTGCAGTCAGAGACAGAGCGGAGGAGAGCAGAGAACTAAAAGAATCCGCACCACGCACCCTTTGCAATTTATCTTTACTGAATCGTTTAACCCACTCGACTTTTTCACAGAAGACATTTTTCACATGTCACAGTAGAAAAAGGTGTAAATAATACAATTGCTGTAAATTAGACCTAAACTACCGCTCAGTGTCATAACCCCTGTTCTCCTTCTGCAGGGCAGTAAGGGGGAGAGCGGTGTGAAAGGACCTGGAGGCAGAGCGGGCGCTGTGGTGAGTGAATGCTGGAGTCGCAGGTTTGATCTCCACAGTATCCTGCGTGAGTGCACGACATCGTTCCCATCTTCTTCCTGTAGCTTCAGGAACAGAATGTCTCAGGAACCCTGAAGGGGAACGTCCGGCACAAACGATGAACTGATTTGGGGGTCAAAGTTCACGGTGACATTGCAACGCGTTTTTGGCCATAACTCAAAAATTCATAAACAATCTTTTGACATTTTCACGTGAACGTCTAAGAGGATGAAATGAGGAAGTGAGGACATTTAGGGACAGACGTGTAAACTGAAACTTGACCAGAGGCGGTGATTCTAGTTTAGTTAGTTTAATGTTGCATCTCCGCCTACGCTGCTTCAGTTTCGACCTTTCTTTATGTTTCAGGGGAAGTCCTCCACAGAGTAACTGAATGTGTGGGTTCCCCTTTCGAGTCATAAACCTGCCACTTCAGGGACGCCCTGACTGTTGGGTTGTGTCCACGTCCTTCCTGTTGACCTTAAAACAAAGGGAAGTGAAAATAAACAGTACGGCTGAAATAATGGAGATGAATCTGGATTTTATTTATGAAACTTGAAACTTGAAACTCTAAACAAATTGAAATTACAGATGACGACATCGGAGACCCCGGGAACTCTTAGACCGCCAACATGCTTAACTTTGTTTTATCTCCTTGTTGCTTAATCTTAGTTACTTGTGTTCGGGGGCTCCTGATTAAACACAACGGACGTTCCTCTGCTCTTGTTCCCAAATGAGTCGTGTTATCGGAGTTAACCAACAGGAAGTTACGCCCCTCTGCAGTCTCTAATTCAGTGGGGGGGTCGGCAGAGGGTTGTGGAGAAAAAAAAACAAATAAGATGTTAAAAAAAGACATAAAAAACATATTTTAGATACGGGGAATTGCTTTTAAATGACATCGCCTGTATATTAGTCCACTTGCCAGCGCGCGGTGCATTTACAGTTTTTGAGAAAACACCTAAGTATTTAATCTCACGACCCAAAAACCTTGAAGAAACTGCTTTAAATGACCGAATTCTGTCCGAACTGTCCAATCTGTCCAATCTGTCCAATCTGTCCAAACTGTCCAATCTGTCCAAACTGTCCAATCTGTCCAATCTGTCCAAACTGTCCAATCTGTCCAAACTGTCCAAACTGTCCAATCTGTCCAATCTGTCCAAACTGTCCAAACTGTCCAAACTGTCCAAACTGTCCAAACTGTCCAATCTGTCCAAACTATCCAAACTGTCCAAACTGTCCAATCTGTCCAATCTGTCCAATCTGTCCAAACTGTCCAAACTGTCCAAACTGTCCAATCTGTCCAAACTATCCAAACTGTCCAAACTGTCCAATCTGTCCAATCTGTCCAATCTGTCCAAACTGTCCAATCTGTCCAAACTGTCCAAACTGTCCAATCTGTCCAATCTGTCCAAACTGTCCAAACTGTCCAAACTGTCCAAACTGTCCAATCTGTCCAAACTGTCCAAACTGTCCAATCTGTCCAATCTGTCCAAACTGTCCAATCTGTCCAAACTGTCCAAACTGTCCAATCTGTCCAAACTGTCCAATCTGTCCAAACTGTCCAATCTGTCCAAACTGTCCAAACTGTCCAAACTGTCCAAACTGTCCAAACAGATCAAAACCAAACACAGGAAGTTAAATATAAACAACATGGAAGTTTTCATGACACATTGAGAAGTTGTGGTTGCGAATCTAAAATTGAAAGTTGTTTAACTCAAAACATCAGATCTGCAGTATGTTCAGAAGTTTCCCTCAGTCGTTCGTGCGTGCGTGCGTGCGTGCGTGCGTGCGTGCGTGCGTGCGTGCGTGTATGAAAGACAACAAACTATAAACACAGAAAACAAAATGCACGTTTCTGTCTGTTTGTTGAACAGGGAGCTGAAGGAGAGCGAGGAGATGCCGGAGTACCGGGGTCACTAGGAGCAAAGGGCCTGCAGGGCCAGACTGTGGGTACACACACACACACACAACCTGCAGTTATTAATACATATTCAAGTTACACATCAGACGTCAGCAGGAGCTTCTCTTTCCACAGACTTCAATATAATCTGTATTAAAGTAACGCAACATGAATTTGTTCCAGGGGGCCAAAGGTGAGACGGGACCAGATGGAGACCTGGTGAGTGTGTCAGCTGTCAGATAAACGTAGTGGAGTACAAAATACAATATCCCTCCGGATTGTAGTGGAAGTTTAATATCGTGAGATTAATGTCGTATTGAAACACGAGTCAGTGTTTTACCTAAAGTAGAAGACGTTTGGAACGCCCCCCAGTTTGGAGTCTACGCTATATTTAGAATATAATATTACAGAAGAATAAAACAGACGTGAACATGAACTGATGCAGACGACTGACGGGAGTTTCCCTTCGTGTACAAGCGTATTGTTTATTATTAAACGTCTCCGATCCGTCAGCTGCTGATGTTGTTTCTGTGAGAAGTTCCTCTTTCATCACATGCTGCATGTTCTCCCCTGCAGGGTTCAACAGGGAAGAAGGGCATCAGAGCTGTGAAAGGACAAAAGGTAATTCACCCGTTTACAGTGTGACGATGGAACTTCCTCTTCACCGCTCGCTTTACTAACGGATTCCTTTGTTCTTCTTTTTTCTCACCTTTCAGGGCGGCGTGGGAGAGCGCGCAGACAAAGGACAGGTCATCACTTTATTTCCTTTTTACCCCGACGTCAGAGAAACACACATAATGCAGTTGAGGAGTTTCCAAAACTCTAACACAGAATACAAGAAGTGGACTTCTGTCCACAAGAGCTTCTGAGAAGGAAGATTGTTCATGTAAAATAAAGTTGAACTTTGACCTTAGTTCTTAGTTATTTTTCGAAGGCTTATTCTTGTCAATTAACTAATTTTAAACAAATACACTACATGACCCAATATGGCGATTAATGCCTTAAAGCTACAGCGTCTGTTCTAAAACATCAGTGCAGCTTCAACATGTCGCTTATTGTGAACGCAGCACAAAGAGTCCTCACACTTATAAAACATGAATAATACATTTACTTCAGACAATGTTCTGAAAGCTTCAAAACAAGTTCAAGTTCTTTATTTATCATATGCAAAACTATTACATGTTGAAGCTCAGGCTCCTCCAAACAACGCTAATTAAATATGTATAAAAGAAGAAAAGTCGTCCAAAAATATATAAATAAAATATAAAGTAAAGTCATATAAATTAACACTTTCCTGTAATCTGAAATATAAATTACATCAAACCAAACTTATGTCAAATAAAAACTCAAGTAATTTATTGGTTATTGTCACAATTATTAATTAATGAATTACAATTAGATTGGAATAAAAACAACATTTAGTAAAACAATAAGATCACATCATCACGAGTCCAAAGAAAGTCTTTAAACTATAATATTTACTGATCATTAAATATCTTTCATATGAAACGAGTTACTTTGTTGTCATTACACGCAGTAAACGCAGTGTGACGAAATACAGTTTAACATCTAACGTAGAAACTATTGCACAAAATGATTCACTGTATTTTATTGTGATTTATATATTAAATAATTTCCCTAAGTGCAAAGTTTTAATGTCTTCTGATTTAATCATTCCTGTTATTAAATGTCTTTGTTGTTGTGTTCAGTGATAAGTATAAATAAAGGTTAATAACTTTAAACTCTTAATCTTTACTTCTTCGTCCTTTCACTTCACGTTTTCCGACAGCGGGGACCAAATGGTGCCGTCGGTCGTGGCGGCGTCTCCGGCCCTGTGGGACCGGCCGGCCTCCCGGGTACGAGAGGAGAGCGTGGCGTGCTCGGTGACCTCGGAGTTAAAGGCCAACCCGGACCCAAAGGAGCTCCGGGTCCCTCTGTGAGTAACAGTTATTTTACTGCATTCAGTATTTATGTAAGTGAGTTTAATGTGTACATATATACATTACAATCTATTATTTTTAAGAATTAATTCCTGCAACCCCTGATTAAACTATATTAAACTATATTAAACTATATTAAACTATATTAATATATATTAATATATATTAAACTATATTAATATATATTAAACTATATTAATATATATTAAACTATATTAATATATATTAATATATATTAATATATATAATATATATTAATATATTAATATATATTAATATATATTAAACTATATTAATATATATTAAACTATATTAATATATATTCAACTATATTAATATATATTCAACTATATTAATATATATTAAACTATATTAAACTATATTAATATATATTAAGCTATATTAAATGGGGAAACTTACTCCTTTGATTAAACCTGAAGTCACAAGTCTTGGTGTTATCATAGACTCAGATCTAAGCTTTAAATCCCACATAAACAAGGTGACAAAAACATCATTCTTCCACCTTAGAAATATATATAAATAAAATCAGACAATTTATAAATCAAAAGGATGCTGAAAAACTAATCCATGCTTTTATCTCAAGCCGACTCGATTACTGTAATGCACTCTTTACCGGCCTCCCAAAAAAAACAACGGAGAGACTTCAGCTCATCCAAAACTCTGCAGCGAGGCTGCTGACTAGAACCAAGAGGAGAGACTACATCAGTCCAGTGTTAGCTGCTCTACACTGGCTTCCACTAACTTTTAGAATTTACTTTAAGGTCCTCCTTCTTGTATACAAAGCCCTAAAGGGAACCGCACCAAGTTACACTGCCAACTCTCTAATCAACTATGTGCCCCCAAGAACATTACGATCATCCACTACTGGTTTATTAAATGTTCCCAGAAACATCCAAAAGAAAATTGGGGATGCAGCCTTTAGCAATTATGCACCAAAGCTATGGAACACTTTACCTGCAGACATTAGGGAGGCAAGCTCGCTCAATATCTTCAAAAGTACAAACATATCTCTTTACTTTAGCCTTTTAATAGTGATATTTTATATCTCTTTACTTTAGTCTTTTAATAGTGATATTTTATATCTCTTTACTTTAGCCTTTTAATGGTGATATTGTATATCTCTTTACTTTAGCCTTTTAATAGTGATATTTTATATCTTTTTACTTTAGCCTTTTAATGGTGATATTTTATATCTCTTTACTTTAGCCTTTTAATGGTGATATTGTATATCTCTTTACTTTAGCCTTTTAATGGTGATATTGTATATCTCTTTACTTTAGCCTTTTAATAGTGATATTTTATATCTCTTTACTTTAGCCTTTTAATAGTGATATTTTATATCTCTTTACTTTAGCCTTTTAATAGTGATATTTTATATCTCTTTACTTTAGCCTTTTAATGGTGATATTTTATATATTTTTATCTTAGCCACTTTAAATTAATTTAAATGATTTCATACATTTTTAAGCTTGGTTTTTCCTGAAGGAGGATCATTTAGTGTTGAGGAAGTAAGAACGTTAAAAGTAAGGTTGAGAGAGCAAGAGGAAAAAGTAATGTCAAAGAGAAAGATTAAATCTGAAGCGTTGAAAACAATGGAAGAACATAAAAGACAGTTTGTTCTGGGAGAAGGAAGCAGAGAACAGGGATAGGAAGAAAGTATGTGGATTATTTGCAAAGACAAATATAGATGAAAGTACAGACAAAGGGATTATGAAAATGTCAAAGAATGTGTAAAGGCTGCTATTTTAATTCAGCTATTTTTATACTATTTTAATTCTGCTATATTATATTATTTTAATTCTGCTATTTTAATTCTGCTATTTTCATAATGGTACTTCAGACTCATTTACATCAACACTGTGATTATTGTTCTGTAAATGATCTTACTCTGTCCTTGTACTAATTGTTTTTTGCTGTGAAGCACTTTGGGCTGCAATTCTTGTATGAAAGGTGCTATACAAATAAAGTTATTATTATTATTATTAATAATAATAAACTATATTAAACTATATATTTAATTTGATTGCCATTTACTTTGTGTCCACACTGGAACTGTGTCGAGACGTCTGTTTGTGCACAATGTTCAACAAAGAGACAAGTGTAGCTTTACACTAAGAAGCACTTCACATTAACATAATGATGGAAATAATGCAGCAGAAATGTCCGTATGTACAAGATGATACTTTCATTCTACATGTTTCACAAGATGTTTCATGAAGTGAGTAAAACTCATGCGGTGCCTTAAACCTGACTTTGAGCCTCAGCAGCGAACCAAAGACTTTTAAAGTTGCTGTTTTGTAGCAGTGATCAGAGCGTCTTCTGTCCCGCAGGGTCCTGGTCTGAGTGATGAGCAGGTCCTGCAGCTCTGCAGAGGCGTGGTCACGGCTCAGATCTCCCAGTACGCCTCCTCCATCCGGGCCAAGTGCTCCCAGGGCTGCCCCGTCAACAACCGGACGCTCATCGGGCCCCCAGGAGGTCAAGGGCCGTCGGGATCATCGGGCAAAACTGTGAGTCCCTCTCCCACCGCACGGCTGCGATGGTGATGGTGGAATGTGCCAATATTATCATTTCATATTAAAAACTACATTTGAAGGTGGGACAAATAATTACATGTTCACAGATTTCTCTATTTCTGACCCCAAACACACAAAATGTTTTTGTTTCCTGCTGCAATAAATCACCACAGTTTATAGTAAACAAGGTCTGCGAGGCTCAGTGGTGCTTCACTCCATTCCAACTGAACAATAAGAAGAATCTGCACAGAAAGATGTGCAGTTCGACATTTCAGTGTTGAGATATGTTACATTGTACGTGTTAGGCCCATTGTAGGTTTAAATACTAAATACAAATGGAGCGGGGGGGGGGGGGGGGGGGGGGTAATATTCACTGGACAAACTCAGAAAGAGTTTAAAGTCACAAATGTAAGAGAAATAACGTGCGTGTGGCGTCAAAATCAATTTCTTCAATGTTTTTCTCGCAAATTTAAGTTTTTATAATCTCAGAAAATATTCAAGTTTCTTTCTCATATATTTGAGTTTTTCCTCGTAAAATTACCATTTTAATCGTAGAGAATATCAAATAATATAAGGGTTTTGTTCTTGTACCTCATTTACATATTGTTTTACTAAAACCTAATACGCCGTCGTACAATTTAAAATGTCTATAAAATTCAGAGCATATTATAAAACAGTGAATAAATGAATTCCTGCTTTTTGAAACATTCTGTATTTCTTCATCAGGGTAAAGCTGGAAAATTGGGATCAAAAGGAGCCAGAGGTGCTCAAGGTGACAGAGGACTGCAGGGACAGGAAGGAGCGCAGGGCGACAGAGGTAACTCATCGTAACTCTCAGGAATACAGCAGACGGTGGAGGATCGTACTGAGCGCAGTACTGTCGCTGTGTATTGCTCAGATTTATAACTTTCATCTTAGACTGAGATGTGTAAATATAACAGGGGTGTGTGTGCAATATTTAAACTATTATTATTGTTAAAAACATTTATTAAACATCTATTAGCTGATTAAATTAAATACATTTTGACAGTTTTCGTACTTTTAGATTTGTCGACTAGTCTAAGTTTAAATTAATAGATATAATAATAATATTAAAGGAACATCCCTAAAATACAGCGTTCAGCTGCTCTCAACACACCAGACTCAAGTGATTCAGTTATTTCAAAGTTAAAAACAATTCCACCTGGAAAATGTAATAATTAAAAGGTATAACGTGAATTGAAGGAGAAACTCTTGAATCCGTCCACACGACTTCAAGAGTTCTGTAGTTTTGTATCTTTTCCCAGAAGCTCTCCGTCTTTCTCTCAACAGGTCAAAAAGGAGCTAAAGCCGTCGCAGGTGCTGCAGGCGAAGGCCTGGCGGGACCCGACGGCCCACAAGGCCTCAGAGGTGCGACACTGTTCATGTGCAAACAATCGTTCATAACATGAAGGTTGTAGAAGCTTCACAAACCTTGTGTTTTAATTAGGTTGTAAAACGTCTCATTGTGTGATTATTTATATTTCCCTGGAACAGGATTCTTGATTCTACAGGCTTTTAAAGTTTGTAATTTGCTCTCCGCAGGTTTGCCAGGTCACCCTGCAGAACCCAAAAACGGCATGGAGGGTCCACAAGGTCCGCCCGGCTTCACCGGTCCAGTCGGTCAGTCCGGCATGCTCGGGATCGCAGGCGTGCCGGGACTGTGCGAGGCGCGGGACTGCAGCATTCATGCGCCGGTGATGCGCAAAGAGCAAGGTCTGGTGAAAGGACCGGTCAGTTCCAAAATGTGAACCTGAACACGAGCGATGAGATTACAGAAGAGAGATTCACCTGGAGGCAACTGCAAGGTTCCTTTCTTTGAATTCCAGCTGACGTTAGAACTTTAAATTGGAAAGAAAAAATTAAAATTTAAGACAAGAGTTTGTTGAAAAGCTAAAAAAGATTCTACAATTCTTTGAAAACGTCAGAGGACCAAGTGAAGCACCCTGGGGCACTCCGCTGGGGGCGGTGTGCTGAGGAATCAAGAAAAGACTTTCCCATCTGAGCCGCACGACGATCTTAGAGTTCGTTCTTCATAAAGATCGTACCTCTGTCACAGCTTTGAGCAGCGACAGACACGTGTGTTTGAACTAAAGGATCTTTCCTTCTGTCTCCCTGAAGTCTCTGAGAAATAAACACAAAGTGCTCTGTAAATATTGTGTAAAGTATCTCAAATACATGTGATCTGAAATATGTTTCAGATAAACTGTCCGAAGTCTTCAGTTTGTTTCAGAGACATCAGAGACATCAGAGACATCGGGGGTCCAGACTTCAGACTCACTGAAGGACCATCTGTCGTAATTATCAGGCAGTAAAATCTGATTGTTTGTGTTTCAAAGTGTTTATAAAATCACTCTGATGAACATCTAAGAACATAAACTCCCATCAAAGTACGTTTGTTTTAAGTTGAAAACCCAAAACTAACCCCGATGTTACACATTATCCCGTTATTATTATATTATTATCCTCGTTATCTTCACGCGACATTTGTTATTGAGGAAAAGTCACTTTTACAATTCTTCTGTTTTCGATGTTTAGATGTTAAGAACATGCAGAGGATATGAATGTTGACCAAATACTAATTAAAATACTATTTAAATTTAAATTTGAGTGGACATTTCTGAAAAATCAATAACAAACATTTGAACTTCTTTGTCCCTTTAGATCTCACGCCGTGTGTTTAACAGATTCACCAAACTACAAATCACAATCTTGTTATTTCAATAAATGATGAGACAGATTGCAAAGACGATGTCAAGAAACTCCAAGTTTATTTCTTACAAACTTATTATAATGTTCTGTAAGCACCAGACACGAGAGCAGCAACAGGACGGAACACTTTTGGTCCTTATTGTAAGAAATTCCAGATTTCTATCAGTTAAAATACAGATTTGAACAGATTTCATGGCATACGAAGACACAGACATAACATTCGGTGCTGCTTCACGCGCAGTAGTTCTCACACTCGTACAGGATCTCCAGGCAGAAGGTTTTGGACTTTGAGAACTCGCTTCTTTGGTAAAAAATACATTTATTTTGAAATATAAAAAGCTAATACAACAGATTGCAGCAAACATGTCGTCTGTCAAGCCCAAGACAAACTCAGCACCTTCATGAGTACACAGTTCACAGTAGTGTAGTGGTCTTATCCCTTTACTAATCCAGCGTGACTGTGGAGCTTTATTACTGGTGATAAAACAGCAGCAGAGCATCTGTCCATTAATGCTTTAGAGAGTTGATCGGCTTTAAAAAAGGCAGTCGTGAAGCAGGAACGATCTTAAACTCTTAAATTAAAAACCCAATCTGTGATCCTGACAGATAAAAATAACAGATCTTTTACACTTCTAGAGATTAATAATCCCTAAATGCATGATTTTCAAAGAGGACGTCCAATATTTATGTTGAGAAAATGTAACTTCTTACTTCTTTCACTCGTTGGCTCGACTAGAGGGGAGTCAGACGTTTAATATCTTCAACAAGTGGGATACGAGTGAGTGGAGGTCCGAAAGAGATTCATAATGTCGGTTATATAAGACAGTGGTCCCCAACCACCGGTCCGCGGACCGGTACTGGTCCTCAGGAAGTTGTTGAATTGGACGAAATGTTTTTGTGGGACAAACGATGAGTTTCTTTAAACGTACCGGACTATTATTAAGTGTCAGCAGGAGACGCTGACGAGAAACAAAGATGGAGAAAGTGCAAACGTTTATCTTAATACATGTTTGAAGCGTATAAATGAATGAGATATTATATACAGAGGAACCAATAACTTAATCTCCGTTAGCAGCTCAGATAAAGTCCGCCGGACACAAACACTTTGCAGCTGAACGAGATTAGAAGCTCGATAAAGTGCCGAAGCGTTTAGCTTCACAACCGTTCAACACGTCTGCTGCAGTTTCCGACTTTTGAGCGATTTCTTTCAGGACTCTTTGAAACTCAGTGAGATTCATGAAAACTTTTACTGGCTGCGTTTATTTGTGCTCAGTTTTCCAATCCGATGTTTTTTTTTCCTGCTCCGACATCTTTGGCGTTCCTCAAAGTTAATTTAGACGACAGATGAACCGAACTGGAAGTTATGTTTTGTAACAAACACCTAACATCCCTTTTTCCTCCCGTCCGTGATGACACTGAGAATCCCTTCTGTCCCCGAGTGAACTCTGCAATCTACCATTTAATAAAAGAAACTCCAGTTCGTCAGTGCTGCCTTCTTCAACTCTCACAACAAAAGTTGTTTACTCGTCTTTATATATAAATATAAACATAAACAATATATATATTTATTTTTCATATATATATTAATTATTTATATAGATATATCTAAAAACATATATATATTATTGTTTTATGTAAATATATTTATATTTATTGGTAGGTCACAGAAAGGGGAAAGCAGACGGATCTAAATAAAGATGTCCTGAAGAACGCACCAGTGCAATCATGTTAAATGACGACGTGTAAAAACCCTTTCCGTAAACACTGTGCATGTGATTAACAATACGAGAAGTGCACGATTTAGGAAAGTAAGTATGTTTGACACTTGGAGTGAATATATATATTACTACTAAATAAAACTAATAAAGTGCAGAGAGAAGAGAGCAAAGGCACAGAAATGTATTATCTGCAGGACGCTGAAACCTGCATCATGAGCAGCAGCATCACAGCTGGTCTCCGAGTTCATTCGGACGAACTTTGACGTCATTGCGGTTCTTCAGAAGCCGATAAGTCCGGCGGCCCCCACAGGCACAGCCAGCAGCCACAGCCACAGGCACAGCCAGCAGCCACAACCAAGACTGCAGCCAAAAGAAAAACAACACAGTTACCCAGGTTAGCATGTCTGCAGAAACTCGTGAATGTGTTTGAGTCACTTTGTGTGATGAAGGGTTTCAGATCACCAGTTCTGATGGAAGTGCAGATCCAGAGCACTCATCGCCGATGTAGTGGGTCCTTTCCTCAACTATTTCATTCTCCTGTAAACACGCGGAAATTAAGTTTATATTTTAGTTTCTGAACAGTCGACAGTAACTTCATGTTCCTGCTTCAGTTCATCGTCAAACCATCCAGTAAGTAAAAGAAACTCTTCATAAGAACAAAACCTTTGTTTTCTCCAATGATCCAAAGTAAGTTGCTTTTTGTCGAGGGAACATTTGTGGCGATGCTACGAATAAAGAACGTGACCTACCTTTGTGCACACGGTGGTACGGTTCATGTTGACGCATTGATCCAGCGTCATCTGTCCATCTTTGAACTCCTTGCACGGAGATGTGAAATTTTTTATCTCACCGTAGAAGCGGGCGAAGGGCTGCAAGAACGAAACAGGAAACAGTGAATAATAATAAGTGCACGGAAAAGACAAACATTTTGATGGACATTTGGTTTGATCCAAATCTCAGCTGACTGAGACTTTCAGACGATGTGAGAAGCTTCCAGAACCAAATCACAGCATAAGTTGTTCTACGGTGTAACGGCCTTGGTGTCTTAACGAGGCGTCTTAACGAGGTGTCTTAACGAGACGTCTCAACGAGGCGTCTTAACGAGGTGTCTTAACGAGGCGTCTTAACGAGGCGTCTTAACGAGGTGTCTTAACGAGGTGTCTTAACGAGGTGTCTTAACGAGGCGTCTTAACGAGGCGTCTTAACGAGGCGTCTTAACGAGATGTCTTAACGAGGCGCCTTAACGAGGCGTCTTAACGAGGCGTCTTAACGAGGCGTCTCAACGAGGCGTCTCAACGAGACGTCTTAACGAGGCGCCTTAACGAGGTGTCTTAACGAGGCGCCTTAACGAGGTGTCTTAACGAGGCGTCTTAACGAGGCGTCTTAACGAGGCGCCTTAACGAGGCGTCTTAACGAGGCGCCTTAACGAGGCGTCTTAACGAGGCGTCTTAACGAGGCGTCTTAACGAGGTGTTTTATCATTTTTGCAGTGATTACAAATGGTTACACCTGCATTAAATCTGTGTAACATCTGCATCTTCAGAGTCTCATCTGTCCGATGTTCATCACTTATATGTTATCGTAAAGATCCATATAATACTTATCCTACCGCTAAGATGCTTTATGAATAACTCTCAACTTTAAGAGGATCTAGTCTCTTATATCTATATTCTAAGATATCTCTCAGGATGAATAAAGTTCATTACACATGAACGTGACACTAAAATAAAAGTGCACTTCTTCATTTGGATTTTAATCCTGACAAATCAAATGTATTTATATAACCCAATATCCCTTTACAGACTGAGCCAGCCCTAACTATAAGCTTTATCAAAAAGGAAAGTCACATCATTTTTGTTCATAAGAAGTGAAATAGAAGTTTTATTTGAAAGAAAAAGGTACAGTAGTCTGGTTTTACCGTGTCGTTGATGGCCCAAGTGTTTTCACAGCGTTGGTTGAATGGAATTGTCGGTTCACAGCAGGAATAATGAGAGGTGTTCTCCCTCACCTGTGGGGGGGCATTCACCAAGCCCAGAACAGCTGATCCTGTCAACACACAGGAGAAATACAACATTGATGTTAAACCACTGTTTTCCTTTTCTAACATCGCTCCATTTAAATCTATCCGTGGTCCAAAATCTACTTTAATCTTTTATTTTAACAAAACCTGAACAGCTATAATGAGGAAGAACATCTGGAAAAGACTTCCACAGCTTTCTGGTTTTGGTAATATTGCGTCACATTCTCCTGCGTCTACGGGCGCGGTGCCTTTCCCTGCGGTGGCTTATCTTGAGTTGCAGACCCCCGCCTAACTCGATGTGCTAACCGGGGATAAAACCAAAAAAAGATAAGTTTCGGAGGAAAGTTGTTTAACTCTGCGTCGACAGATACATTTGCTTTCTCTGATAACGATGCTGGCTGACCTGCGCGCTTGATATGTGGCGAGAAATGAGCAAACAGAAAATGCGATGTTGAAAGACGTGTTGTGGGACATTTGTGAGGCTGGTGTCTGTTTAAAAGCCAAAGAAATGATCAGCACCTCCATGATGATGGACACACACTGAAACAGACATAAATAAATACATTAAACAATGATGTTGACTCTTTTTAAGATATTAGGCTGCAGCTATACGTTTTGTTTATTTCAAAGTGGGCTACTTTCTTTATTCATTTCATTTTTATATTGTATTTTTTATTGTTTTGTACATTTTTATATTATATTCATTGTATTTTATTCAACAAATATGTGGAGGACTCAAATAGACGGCATAGTTCTGTGTTTAACATATTTCAGTAGGCCTGAACATGCCAGTGTATGTTTGTGTTTACTTTGTTAAAACAGGTAAAAAATAGCAACAGTTTCTTTTATTGTCATTCTGTAATTTCATAAATGCAACAAATATAGTATAACTATATATTAAATCTATAAACTGTGTTATCAAATATGTTTTGTGGCTCCAGACAAATCTTATTTGGTGGAAGAGGCAACATGGCTCTTTAGATAGTAAAAGTTGGTGACCCCTGACTTAAAGGTTGCTGACCCCTGATGACCCCTGACTTAAAGGTTGCTGACCCCTGACTTAAAGGTTGCTGACCCCTGACTTAAAGGTTGCTGACCCCTGACTTAAAGGTTGCTGACCCCTGACTTAAAGAAACACTCATAGTGGGAATTTCCAAGACACTATATACAAAGATGAGTCATGGTTTCTGGAAACAGTCCTCATGCAAGGAAAGTCTGGTGAAAACCCACACGCTGCTTCAGTAATATAATAACGAGGACTTCCTGATGATTAAATAAAGGTTAACAGTGGTCACAAACCATAACAAATACATAACTGAACAATAAACAAAAACATAAATAATCTTTCTGGACGGGCACTCTACTATTTATTTTCTAATTCACACCATAAAAACGTTCAATCCGCTCTCTTCCACAAAGCAACGCTAAACTTCATTCAAAAATCTGTCAATTTAATGTATTCCCTCTTGCTGCCGATTGTTTTCAGCAGGTAAAGCGAGACTTTAACATATTTTCTAAATCTGCAGAATCTTATCTTCCATTCGGCTCATGTCAAACTTCCATATTGCAATTATTTATTTTAAATATTGTGTAACTAATAGGGGGAGAAGCATAGATTGCTTTTGAGAAGTTGAAATCTGCGTAGTAACTCGTGCCGATAAACACCGAATGTTAATAACGTGCATGCACTTAGCTCTTTGAGGCATTTGTATGTTATAAAAATGATAATTATTAATATTTACATTTAATCGCCGATTTTGTTAATGTAGTTTGGCGTCACTGTCAGAGCACCGAAGCAATAATAGGTAGGCTATAGACCTACTAGCTAGTTTACACCGTAAAACATAATAATATTTAATCACTGACTATATAACCTGCATTAAGTTTCTCACCTAAAAGGATGCATTCGACGAAAATGTGTGAATTCATCTTGCAGAGGTAGTCATGTGTTTCCTGATGTGGCGATAAGCGCTTAACACTGACACACACGCGCTGACACACACGCGCTGACAGACACGCGCCGCCGCCCTCGCGGAAGAGCTCCCTTCGGTTTCGTTTCTTTGGAAATGCTTCGCCTTTATAAACTGACTGATGTTGACGAGCTGCATCCCGCTGAAAGCACCTCAACATGTCTGCTGGTCTCCACCTTGTGCTGCTCATGCTACTGTGTGAGTACTTATTTTTAAAACCTATTTCACGTCAGCCTTAATGCATTTATCTAAAATATGAGTGCATTGCATCAATTATGCATGATATATTAAAAATACAAACTACAGACCATAATACAGACCTGGTGTCTCAGGGCTGCACGGTGAAACACGGTGTACAACTATATGTGCAGATACAATCGGTTTTCTTTCTTAGACAAGTGTTTGTGTTTTATGTTTTAGTTTGTTTACTTCACTAAATTCAAATAACTTTGTATCCGTTTGGTCTCGAGGGCGGAACTACCGGAAGTATGAAATAAACATTTTTGGATGAATCTCGGATCAAAATGATTTGTTTTGATCATAAAGTAAAAGCGTGTTCCAGATGCCTGTGAGTACATGTGTTGTAGACACTGATCTGTACGTGGTGACACACATTATCACATGAGGCTTAATGTTGTTCAACTTGCTGCTTTTTTTCTTAAGACATTTCAGGTTCATAATGTTTTACTTGCAGTACAAGGATATGTAATTTCTAAAAACCACAGAAGAAGAAGTTGAAATGTAATCCATGTCCTTATGTGGAAACAAAGCGAGGAGAAGAAACAAGGACATGTTTGTTAGCGAACAGGAAGAGACGTCCGATGTATTCATTGATCTTGTGAATCATTAATTAAAAACATGAAGATGATTTATGAGGCTAAATAAAGTAAAGAAATAACAGATCATGTAAAGAAAGGATTGTAATAGTAAAGTAATAAAGATAAGAACAATACAACATCTTATCATGTGGCACATCCTGTACTGAAGGTTTTATAGATATAGATAATAAACTGTATTCTTGTGTGCAGGTGTGGACCGGGCTGTGGGCCGGCCCGTCCACGGGGACATTTTGGAGATTAAATCTGTGTCGGGTACAAACTCCGCTCTTGAATGCACCACTAAATCCAAGCCTGGTGTCCAGTACATCGCGGTCAGGTGGTACAAGGTAAAACTGCACGTCTGCATCTTTACATTTGAATATTTAGTAATGTTATTTTAAGTTAAAGCACATCGGCAAGATGTACCTAAACTAAAAGTACTCATTCTGCAAAGTGTTTCCTTATTCTAGAATATTATATTCTTCATATTATACGTGTGAGAGCTTTAATGTTCCTGTAGATACTTTGTATACGTTTATTTAAAGAGCACATGTAAAACCAATAAACAATTATTTAAACTGAAGTAACTTAAAATAAGAGTAAATGAATAATAAAGTGTAGGATGTGTTGATGAGATCACAGTTTGCATGAGTCTGACTCCGTCCTGATGCTGCTGCAGGTCGGCGAAGCTCCGTCGCCGCGTCTCTCGGGCCTGTTGACCAAAGACCTCCCCAGCGGCCCGACGCAATGGTACATCGGCGTGGAGCGAGAGGTGGAGCTGCTGGGCGAGTCCTGCAACATCTTCCTGCGCAATGTGACCTGCGGTGACAGCGGCATGTACATGTGTCACCTGGCGGCGCCTGTGGGGCAGCAGAACCGGGAGGGGCAGGTGCGCCTCACTGTGACAGGTAAGAGCGGCGCTCCCCCGCCTGAGGCAAAGACAGCTGAGTCTTACAGTTTGAAATGGGTTCTGGATTCAGGAAGTACTTCATGGCATTAAAGGAGTAAAGTGTAAAACATGTCGTTTTTATATTTAAAAATAAGTTCTATGAACTCATCGCATGAATGTAAAACTAAGACAACATTTATTCATTTAAAGCTGCACAAACACACAACTTTTACTAAAACAATGTATTTTCTCACTGACTTTCAGATTATACATGAAATAAAACAGCTGCGTGATGTATACATTAAATCGTTAGGCTTCGGCTAGCTGCCTTTTTAGTATTTATAATATATTTAACACACTTTTCTGCCTGTTTTGTGTTAAACGTGCTTCAACTCTCCGACACTGAAGCTGTTCAATGTTCATAACCACCACTTCTTATCCATCATGGACACGTCTGTATCTGTGTTTTTAGACTCTACGTGGAATCAATAAAGTTCTTATCATGTGATGAAGTTCATGCAGGTTTGAACTTGAGTACCTTTCTGTTTGACCTCCAGATTGTCCCGCAGAAGATCCCGCAGAAGATCTGATGACAGACACTTACCTGGTGGTCTTCGCTTCAGTCGTGCTGCTTCTTGCACTTCTGATATTCCTCATCAGCTACGTGAGTCACACACTCAGCATTTACTTTGTTTACAGTCACACACTCAGCATTGACCTTGAGTACACTCACACACTCAGCATTGACCTTGAGTACACTCACACACTCAGCATTGACCTTGAGTACACTCACACACTCAGCATTGACCTTGAGTACACTCACACACTCAGCATTGACCTTGAGTACACTCACACACTCAGCATTGACCTTGAGTACACTCACACACTCAGCATTGACCTTGAGTACACTCACACACTCAGCATTGACCTTGAGTACACTCACACACGGCTGCTCTCACTGATCCGTTGCTTCTGTGTACCTGCTGAGTCACATGTATGTCTTGTTCAGTCCTGTCTAAATGTGTTTTCACGTGTCTCACAGTGCAGTTTGAAGAATATCATCAGGGACAGAAACAGGAAAACAACAAAAGAAACTTTGTTGGATTCGAACAAAACGCTGAACGAAAAGGACTTAAAGTTGATCTATACTTTGGGACCTAAAGTTTCATCCCCCGTCAAATACCCATACGTCCCGAGGACGGAGATGACGCAGAAACTGCAGGAGAAGTATCAGGAGAAGATGGCGTCTTTCTTTCTGCGTGTGTCTTTGAAATGAGGCAGAAGGTTCGGACAGCGTGAGCAGGAGGAGCTCCTGCAACCTCAGCTGCACATTCCCGTGAAGCCTCGTCCCTGCAAACATTTAATCAGACGATATTTAATCACGAGGTAGAGCGGTCAGTCCAGTGGATGGACGGTCGGGGGTTCGATCCCCGGCCCCTGCTCCCGATGGCCAACAGTGTGTGTGATGTTTCATTCATTCATCATTTAAATTATATTACATGAACCCTTTCAAATGTCCAGCCAAGCAGGACAACGACCAATTTGTAGAAAAGTCTTCAGAAGCTGTGCAGCTTGCGGACACAGAGCGGGGTCTTCGTCTCCCGGAGAGAGACTGGATGTGGAGCTGGTCGCCGGGGCTCGGGAGGTGCACCGGGTATCGAAAAGGTCGGCGGTTCGAGCCCCGAACAGATCCTGTCTATCTGTGGAAGACAGACAGGAGGAGGCGGGGGCACTGATGGTAAGATAAGAAGTCAGCACTGAGCAGAACAACTTCAGGCTTTTTAGCAAGTTTTGAGGTGAATTTAAAAAACTAAATGAAACTATATTATTTTTTAACCGTTTATATATCATATATATAAACGGTTGAATCCTTACTGGTAACAAAACAACAAGAAGGTGTGTCCTGGCAGTCGACTCGGCTTTAAACAAGCCTCAACTCGTCTGTGAGGAAGTCAGGAGGGACAATTATGTGAAATTCAACTCTTTGTTAGTTTGAGAGGGAGCGGTCGACACACTCTTCCAGTTTTACCTTTTCATTGATCTCCTCTTAGACATGTCCCCAGACAGGTCTTTATCCCACATATCTTTACTCTCTCTGTTTCATCGCATGTCACGGTGGAAACAAAAAGGAGAACTGAGCTTTTCAAAACAGGAACTGAAAAAGTATTTGAAGCTCATACGAGCTTTAGACACCATTACTCTCTGGGTTGTTTATATATATATATATATATATATATATATATATACACACACATTTTATTGTCAAACGGCTCCAAGCTTGTCTTCCAGTCTTGATTGGATTCCGCTTTAAACTAAATGTAAAGAATATGAAAGTAAAGAACGAACTGAGGACGACAGAGTTTGCTTATGACCTATGAAAAGAAGGACTGAAAGGTTTCTGTAAAGTGGTATGTCTGTAAGATGGTGGGTTATGAAGATACTGGTCATTTTTAAGTCATGGCTTCTATGACGCTGGTTTCTCCTCGCTTTTTTAACATTCAGGTGAAATTGAAGTTTTCAGGTTCAAGATTCAAAGGCTTTGTATATACTATACTTAAGACTTAACACATTCATGTAATAGTGAGTAAAATGCAGGAATAAGTCAAATATATATATATTTCAAATCTGTTCAAATTTGTTTGTATAGATCTTTAAAACTATTCTTCATGCAAAGAACTTAAAAATAAACTACAATAAAATACAACGATGCCTGTTTGTATTTGTGCCCCACTGTTTACAGTGCTGCTACTTGTATTCCTCTGTAATCAAAGTAACGAGATGCATCTTTTCCATCCTGATGTTGTGTCGTCAGCTGAGCTGCATCATCTCAGGTCAAGCTTCATGAGCAACATGAGCTCCATGACGCTTGGTGGTTTCAGGTACGCTGGGAAACCACCTTCACTCCAAATGTAAATCATATCTAACAAGAAACGAAACCTTTAGCCGCCTGTTTCCTCTATTTGATTTAGCTTAGCGAGCATGTACTTTCTTTTCTTACACACACACACACTTATTATTTGCTGATACACTCCTAAACAATGCAGAGGGACTTTTTAAAGATAACACTTCCTATGTGAAGACGCGCTGTGATAATAATATTACAGAACTGGAGACAGAGGTTATGTCATGAGTTGTCGTGGCCGAGTGGTTAAGGCGATGGACTAGAAATCCATTGGGGTCTCCCCGCGCAGGTTCGAATCCTGCCGACAACGCATAACTTTATTTTCTTGTTATATTAAAAACAACTTTAACATACCTTCACCCTTTATCTTACTAAAGCTTGTACGCTAAGAACATTTAGGCTACCTGTGGCGTTGTGCAAACGAAAAGCCCAACGACTTATACACATAACAGCACTTCCTTTCGCATTTTTCAAAATAAAATCCCTAGTAAGTAGGCAGCGACGCCAGAGAGGTTCCAGAGTTCTCATCTTTCGGTAAAAGTGACACCAAAACTATAATTATTGCATAATATGTTATAGAAGCCAAACATAAAATAAAAACAGCATATCAGTTCTTTATTTGTACTGAAAACATACAAGATCTTGCTGCGATATAATAAAATATAAACGTTATTAAAATACATGAACAAAATAAGGGTGATTTATATACAATTGTCATTTCTTAATCACTAGGCATAGATATGTTTTTAAAAACATTAGAGGAGCAAGGACTTACAAAAAGGGGAACAATAAGAAACGACATATTTCCCTACAAATCTTTCTTATTATTACTTTGGTTTTAGTACTTTTTTTAAGTTATGAGAAAAACTATTTGAAATAATGTATACACCAAACAAAGGAGGGCTTACTATTCATCCACTTGCAACAATGAATATGATTTTTATTACCCATGAAAATGATCACATTAATCATGTTAGAAATAGATGAGTTTAAAGTGTAGTCAAATTCCCTAACAAAGTCGACGAGCTTCATTTAGATTTAGATTTAGATTAAACTTTATTGTCATTTTGCATAGTACAGGTACGAGCCAATGAAATGCAGTTAGTGTACAAACAGGAGTGCACAAATGTGCTATATAATGTGCATGAACTTATTATTAACTTATTATTAACTTTTTATTAAGGACAATTATCCACTTCAAGAGACTGGCCCTTTGATTTCTCTCTTTAAAGACATCTAACAAGTACATAACATGCACAGAAGGGAACATGTAATAAAGGTTTACCACGAGGGGGCGATACAGATCTATATACAAATGTTAACAAAGTACATATTGTTACAGTTTTGCTATTTGTTGAATTAATTTATGGATATGAAATGTGTCCATAATAATAATAATAATCACAATCACAATCATAATCATTATTTATAATATTCATAATAATAATAATAATCGTTTTTCAGAAAATCTTCACCAACGCCAAACTAGATGCAGTTGAGACACTTATTTTGAAGGCGGCGTCGCTCCATTTCCGCTTTGTTACTTAGCAACGTCGAACGCTCTGCGCGTGCTGGCTTGTGTGCTAGCTGGGGTTAGCATAAACAAACATGGATAATGATGATGACCTGGACGAACTGCTGGATGAAGTTGAAAAGAAGTTTTGTAGAAACGTTTCTGTCGCACCTTCGGCTCGCGTGGACTCGAGCGGGGCTGGAAAATGCGGGAAAGAGAACGAAGGAGAGAGAAAACGCAGGTAAACAATGCTAATGTTGCTAGCTAATGTCAGCTATAAGCTAACGTTTAACTGTGTGAGATGTGCTGATGTGTGGATGTTCGTTTTCTGTGTTGATATTAACGTCTAACGAGCTGCATCGTGAATAAAATATATTTATATACAATCTAATAGGCTGTTCTGGCCCTTAAAGGGTTTAAACCTGAGCTAATTATGCTACAAGCTAAGTAAAGATGCAGTAAAGTTAGCTTGTGTTCAGGATAACTCATGGAAAAGCTGAAGGAATACAATTGTTTGTATTAATTACCCCATTTAATAAATTCCTCTATTCTGTCATAGGTATATCAAATAAAGGATATTTATATAGGAATAGGCCTATATAGTCTATATACGATACATAAACAATACAAACAACTGTCACACACTACAAATGAATGAGCACAATATCCAGTGAAGATGCACATAACCAACGTTATAATGTTTAAACAGCTAAATTCCCCTTTAGTTACCGTCACTGATAATTAGGAATAAGGGGCAGCGTATTTAAAAGCTTTGTTGTGAAGTTTAACCTTGGGGACCAACATCTGTAGAATAGTGCATGGTTTTACACATGTACACAGATAAAAAGGAGAGATTTATACATCAGAGAGAGTCTGCAGACCATTCAGTGTCATCATACAGAGTACAGTGGTGAACTTCCTCTCAGGAAGATTAGATGTTTACTTTTTGCCATTGAAAAAAGCATGAATTTGTATATATCTGCATTTCCGTTTACATTTAACGATGTCTTGATTGATTTGTCAGGTATACCTTGTGAGTACATTGTTTCAGATTTGTTTTTAGTTAGTAATCCCCAACACCAGGGCTGCACAAGGTTACAAGATGCATTTATTTGTCAGCACAATACAGGGTGCATGATGAAATGTAAGTTGAGGGTCGTGCAAAAAGCAGTAAGTGGTATCATGGTGCAAAACCAGCATCACAGAAAGTAATTTAGTATCCTGCAGCCAGGATTTTAGAAATATTAAGGTCATGAGAAGTCCCCCAGACACACCATTTACCCCCCTTTAAAAAGTGAACTTGTTAACTGTCCTGTCCTGTATGTGTAATGTTTACATTGATGCATTGTAAACATAAAGGTTTAGTGTCAGAAGTATTAATTAATGTTTGATACTTATTCATCATTTTGATATCTTCATATTTAGTGCCACAAAACCCGAACAGCCGATAAGCAGCGTCACTGACGATGTTGACGCTCTTCTGGAGGAATTACTGGAGGACTTCAGCGACTCCCCTCCACTAAAGGTGAACATGTACTTTATAGAAACACACGCTGTTTTCACGTTCACACACTTTCTTTTGTCCACATGGACAACCTTTCACCCAGAAATGTTTTCTCAGATAAAGATTAGTGACACTTCCTGTACTCTCCCTGAGTGCTGGGAAGACAGTAGTTCATGAAGAGAAGCTGTGAGGTGAGCAGACAATGACACACTAACTATTTATCAGTTTCTCATTGTCAAATGTTTTATGAAATACTACAAAGTGCCAGTATCTCTAAGTGGCACGTGAGCAAATGACTTCCCTGCCAAACATTTCTACATCATATATAATGCGGCCGTCTCCTCTCAAAGTCTGGAGCTGTATTATTAAAAACTCACCATAGACAGACACCTGGATTTACAAATGTGACTAAATCCACATGAATGCTTGTTAGGCACGGTGACAAACAGGTGGTATTCAGCTTTCACCAGATTCTACTACAACAATAATTTAAAACACTCTGTGAACGTCTGTAATCTTTGGTTTTCACTCTTTATTTCAGACGGAACAGTTTCCTAAAGGAACCCAAGTGGAGAAGAAGCCGACGTCTCAGTCTGGAGGGAGAAAGTGTGTGTGTGTGTGTGTGTGTGTGTGTGTGTGTGTGTGTAAATGATAAAGCCGTCAGTAACTCTTCTCTTTGTTGTGTTTTTGTCTCCTATGGTTGTATATTTGTAATACTTTCCGTGTGTCTGGTTCTGTTGATTCTGTTGATTCTTACATTTGGATGTTTTTACCGTGTGCTTGGAGACGATCTGTGCTGCTTGTTCTGCGTCCAGGTGTTGTCCTGTCTTCGTTGGTGGGAGCTCCGTCATGAGCGGAGTCGGAACAGCCTCGTCCAAGAGGTGGGAAACATGATTTAATACGAGTGTCTGTCGCCTTGTTTTATAAAACACGCAGGACCAAGGAAGCATGTTTAATAATCATTTATAATAACTTATGAAATATCAACAGGTCATGTGACCAGCTGAGGTGTACGTCCTGTGACTTCCGGGTGCTAATGTTCGATGACTGTGAGTGGGACTCGTCCTGTGATTACCTGTTCCTCAGGTGAGTGTGACGCTCTCGCTTCACAACAAGGTGTGAACATACAGAGCATGTTAAGAGCTGAAACTCATTCCTCCGCTTCCTAACGGCGTGGAACTGCGTCAGCTCATCACGCTTCACTTTCTTGTTGTTATTGCACACGTGTTGGAGCTGTTCACTGTTTTCTACTGTTGTGCAAGTTTTCCTGCTTTACTCTGGAGAGATGTATACAAGTCAAATATATGGTGATAGAGACAGAGTTGTCTTTGTACATTTATTTGAGATCTCAAAGACAGAGGGATCACAGGGGCTGGGGTCCCTAGGGACAGAGGGAGCACAGGGGCTGGGGTCTCTGGGGGCAAAGGGAGCACAGGGGCTGGGGTCCAACAGCAGGAATGGAGGGCTGTCGCGGCCTGGCAGCAGAAACTCTGTGATGAAGATGAACAAAAACCCACAGAGGAGTCTCACTGATGCACTGAGGGTTTCCACAGAACCCCAAACATTAAACTGGCAGCTAAGAAAAGATTCTAAACATCTGGCTCTGACATATGTGCATACTCTGAGAATGTAGCCTACCTAAATATCTTCCATATCTTTTTGCAATTTATCCAATATGTGTATCCTGTTCAATAAATGTGGACCGTGTTTGGCCCTCTCTGTGATTGAGTTTGACCCCCCTGGTCTACTGGTTGCTTTGCGCAGTTTCTCCTCAGCTGTTTCGCGAAGGGCTACACACACACACACACACACACACACACACACACACACACACACACACACACACACACACACACACACACACACACACACACACACACACACACAGTGGAGGAAAGGAGAGGGGAGAACTAAAGAAAAATCCGATGCTACATGTTTCACTTTAAAATGAATCAGTATAATTATTTATTACTTGTTAATCATGTTAAAAAATGTCAGCTCATTTGTCTTGAACCATATTAAGTAGTTTACTAAAGGTCAAGATCATTTATGTGGATGATTCTATTGCGATGGTATAATTTAATCATTTGTGTGTGTGTGTGTGTGTGTGTGTGTGTGTGTGTGTGTGTGTGTGTTCTGTGTCTGCCAGTCTGAACTGTCTTCATTAAACCTGGAGCTGCACATTTAACGAGGCTTTGACTTTATTGAGGCCATAACACGTTCCCCTGATGATGCGCAGACCGTAGCGTTGCTGCTGTAAACGCGTGCAGAGACTTAACAACCCGAGAAGAAGCAGCGGCGTAAGCACGTCTCCAACGGGCTCCGCACTAGTGTAGAAAATGTGAAGACTGATAAGAAAACATGTTTTTATTTCTATTTCTTTACCAGAACAGTTTCATCACATGATATTTTAAAGCTTCCTTTATTCATTTTACAATATTATGTTGTTACAATTCAAAACTCTGATAATCAGACTCAATAAGTTCCAACATCAGCAGCTAACATGCTTCGGTGGCATCGTCAGTAATCATTACATCAGATTAAAGTACGTTCTGTGTGTGCAGGAACAACATGCCGGACCGTCAGAAGCTGAGAGCCAGGCTGAAGAAGAGGAGAGGTCTGCGGGCGTTCGCCTGTCAGTGCAGCTGGTTCTCCACGTCAGAGCCGACGGACCTCACAGACCGACCTCAGCTCCGATGGGTCTGTGGCAAACACCACGACTGAAACACTTCAACACTCCGGAAAACAGAAATGTTTCAGACAGAGAAACTTCTGCTGCTTATCTGTTGAGCTGATTTCTGTCTTTCCCTCTGTCCGTCCATCCGCTCGACTTCAGGAGCTTCAGACACTGAATCCATCTTCAGACAGAAATGTGCTCTGAAAGGGAAGAAGAAGCTCAATGTTCATGAGGAACAGCTTCCTCACAGTGGTTGTGCTTTAACATCTTTATATCCTTTATACATTCCACTTGTATTCTCAGCTTTACAAGACCCTGAAATGACTGAGGCACTAATGTGTTAAATTGTTAACCCTCGTGCCTGTATAGGTAGTGTGCAAACACGTGACAAAACTGTGTGACGTACGCGTGCGAAGCCATGTTGGTGGAATAACAAATCCACAATGTCGTCTAAAGCGAACAACAACAACTCCGACTTCTTCAAAGTATGTTGACTCTCTGGATCCTCTGCAAAGGCAACATTCAGAGGGAAAGTCCAAATGTGCGGCCGTGACCCGTACACGCTGAAGCCGTCGGATTATATTGAGGATTTAGATTCATTACCGCCGATTGAATATCCGGATATTGTGAACTACCTTGTGCTACAAACGTCGTGGGCAACCAACGCACAAATGAAGGCATACAAGAGCTTAGATGCTTATAATGTCTTTGCTTCTGGCTGGGTTGGTAGTCTTCTTACCAAACCACTGAAAGATGACGGTGCTCGTCCATGCCCGTGTGAATCACTCTCAAAGAGCTCGAGATACACCGCTCAAGCCGTGGTTTGTGAGTGAGAAGAGCAGCGATGTTACGTCATAAAGCTTTGCCGCTTCTCCTAGTGACGAGAAGTAAGGTCGTACAGTGTTCGGGTATATCAGAAGCACAAATGTTTAACGTAAACATTGAAGCCATAGCTTTAGCATGAGCTCTTACCAGATATAAAGTGGACGCCACACACACGGGTGAATTGTGCTTTTTCTTCTGTTGAATCCTCACGAGTTATGTTGCTAAATCAGCTGACGGCGTTCAGTAGACAGCAACTCATCCCTCTTTAGTGGATCGTTGTTTTTGATGTAGGAAATCTAAAGAAGCGTTTCTCTGGGTCACGAGTAGCGTGATGACCACAATCATACACTGCGCACACGATCGGCATTTTCTTTCAATCTTAGACGTTTAAATACAAAGAAAATGACGAAGCGTTGCAGCAACTCACACGTGTACGGGCGCAGTCTTGGTTATGTATTCCAACCAACATGGCTGACTTACGGGTTGGGACGTAAGCGTGACGTCACATGCACACGATCTATAGCAACATTTCTGGCTTCTTCATTTTCACATCATGTTAGGCGTTAAATGTCCTCAGCGCCAATAAAGAGTCTATAATAAAGACAGTCAGAGCCTTAAGACTTAAAGCACAATGTTTGATCCTGCAGCCGTTACATTATGAAATATATAAATCTGCTTTCTGTTCCATCAGCTTCACATCTGGAGCTCTGGCTTCATCATGAATGTGTTTTCTATTATTGTCCACCAGATTAAGTCGTTTTCTCATGTTTGGGAGAAATAGAAGCTGTTTTCCTGTGTTTGATAAATGACCAGTTGTGGACGATGTGCTCAGATATTAGACTGAAGTAAAAGTACTAATACTTAGAAATACTCTGTTACAAGTAAAACTCCTGCATTGGCATCAAAGTGAACAAACGGTCAATAAAGTTTTATTTAACCTGTAAGAAATAAAATAATCCAACAGTCCTGCTGTAAAACACGATGTTAATCATCATAGATGAATGAATGAAAGTGTTTTGATGTTGATGTTCAGCAGATGTTTGCAGGAAGCTTTCTGTTGAGCTCAGAACACAAACAGCAGCTGTGTAATTATTATAATATATAAAGTGAGGACGCTCTGCTGAGATAACACGATCTACAAACCTCATAACTCCCTTAGTGGGGATTATTTAAATAATTACAGATGTGCTGCATCATCTCACAAACTCTCATTTAGAATACTTTTAGTCCAAATATAAAACTGCTTAAATCGACATTTTAACATTAAGTCTGGTATTATTCTTTATTTTTCTTATTGTCAACAAAGACGTAAATATTTAAAAACACGTTACAAATATATAGTTACATTTCTTTTTATTAAAAGGCTCAGTCATTTCTAAAAAACTAACAAACAGGAAATAGTGCTTTTGTTGGGGACTATTGGAGAGCTGAGCCAGAAGGCAAAGCTCTCGATCTACCGGTCGATCTTCGTTCCCCCCCTCACCTATGGTCATGAAGGCTGGGTCATGACCCAAAGAACCAGATCACGGGTACAAGCGGCCGAGATGTGTTTTCTCAGACGGGTGGCGTCTCCCTTAGAGAGAGGGTGAGAAGCTCAGCCATCAGGAGAGACTCGGAGTAGAGCCGCTGCTCCTTTACGTTGAAAGGAGCCAGTTGAGGTGGTTCATCATCTAGTAAGGAGCCACCTGGGCGCCTCCCTAGGGAGGTGTTCCAGGTACAGCTGGGAGGAGACCCCGGGGAAGACCCAGGACTCGGTGGAGAGATTATATCTCCTCACTGGGAACGCCTCAGGATCCCCCAGTCGGAGCTGGAGGATGTGGCCCGGAGAAGAAGGGGAGTCTGGGGTTCACTACTGGAGCTGCTGCCCCCGCGACCCGACCCCGGATAAGAGGTAGACGATTGATGGATGGATATATATATACACATTAATGCATCAGATATAATATAAAACATTTACTGCACAATCACTACTTTTCAAAGTACACTTTACTTCCAATACTTCCACACTTTACTGAAGTAAGGTTCTGGATGCAGGACTTTTACTGCTGTTGAGTATTTTACAGGTTTTATTATTTGTACTTGTTTTCAGCTGCATGTCTGTTTTATCTTTAATGTGTTCTTGAACTGTGTAACTGTGAGAGCATCGGAACAATAACCCTGTCTGTGAACACATTCACACAGTAAAGCTGCTGATGAAACGCAGGAGGAGTTGCCAACAGGGAGGGACATTTGAAAGTGAAAGTAACAAGTCGGACTGACAGACGCCATTTTCTCGTCGACAGAGCCGCAGCAGCAGAACAGGGTGAGTGTTAACAGCAGCTCTGCTGGGGTTTTACACATTCATTCTTTAGTGTGTCCTGCTGTGTGTCTCTAACAAGCAGAGTCCTGGAGTCCAATGTGATGAAATGTTTGTGAGCATCATCGCTACATGTCACACAGCAGCACAGTCCAGATGGAGAGCAGCCTCACAACCCGTCACCCTCCGGATCAATGCTTGTTCTTTCTCCAACCAGTCAACACTAAACTTCTTCTTCTTGCTTTTTACCTTCTAAAAGTTCAAATTAACTTTGCGTCCGTCTCGTGCAGTGTTGCCAACTCCTCAGTAAGGACAGCAGCCATTGGCTGTCCTGGAAGTCGCTTAGTGACGTCATCATTGTAATGGACGCTGTAGGAGGAATAACGTCGTGAGAAACGTTACTATACTAAACGCAACACTCTGGCGGAACTCCCGGAAGTAGTTTCAAAATAAAAGCCGTGCTCCTGTAAACAAGGTGTCCGGTGCTGACAGTGACTCCGGGTTGATAGCAGACATGCGCAGAGTGTGTTGACATCTGAGCAGGAAGAAGTTTCTGCTTCAGTCACGCCTCACGACTTCATCAGCACTTCCTGTCCAAGCTGAAGATCTGCCCGTCCACCAAGCAGATCCTCAGGAAACACCTTCGTGGCTCTGTGCTACAGGTAGGACATCAGCCTTATGTCTTAGTACCTCATGTCTTATATCTTCATGTGTGCAGGTTTATTTATCTGCTATGGGTATGATGACAAACATTTACAGTATACACTGTTACTTATGTATACATTTCTATATTTTAGAATATCTAACATTTTCACTTATGGAAATGTTTTAGTATGTTCTGCTATGACTTGTATTCCTCATCTGTTTATCTAATATTCCCTATTTCCTCTGTATTTAGTTAAACTCTATTTATTTTCCTCTAGCCGTGTTCAATCCAGAGAGTCGGAGAGTCTGTCAGCAAGGAACACTTTTTACATTTACACTTTTATTTCTGCTCATTTCCGTTCAGTCACGTGAGGCTGATGATTCCTGAGCTTCTGCTTTGATAGGAGTTATATATTCTCTACTTTACCTGAAGCATTTAGCCTCATCAATCATCTCCAGCGTTCAAAAGACCACAATCATAATCTGGTTATTAAATAATGGATCCACAATATCAATAAATACAGACGCAAATACTCTTCTTCTTCTTCTTCTTCTTCTTCTTCTTCTTCTTCTTCTTCTTCTTCTTCAGAGACGGTCTTTCTTCTACAGTTGAATATCCTTTGACTGGATTGAAGATACAACTCAATTCTCATAATCTAACAAATAAAAACCATTATCCCCCCCCCCCCCCCCCCCCATCAGCGTCAATGTAAGTTTCTTACCAAGCGAGAGCTTTTGTTTTGAAACTACTTCCGGGAGTTCCTCCTCGCCCCTCGGCCCGAAACAGATACAAAGTTAATTTCAACATTTAGGAGGTAAAAAGCAAAAACTAAAAAGCATCGCAGTCTCTTTTCTGTTTACTGGTTTAAGAAAGAAATCCTTGAACTGACGTTACACAGACTCCACAGTCTGTAGTCCGACTTATTTATTGTATTTAAACCACAGTTTATCATCATGATGCTAGAAAACATTTTGATTAATGTGTGTGTGTGTGTGTGTGTGTGTGTGTGTGTGTGTGTGTGTGTGTGTGTGTGTGTGTGTGTGTGTGTGTGTGTGTGTGTGTGTGTGTGTGGGGCTCTCAGACTGGAGGAGATGAATGATTTAAAAGATGAGGAGGAGGACGGCTCAGTGTCTCCAGTCCCCAGCTGTCTGTCTGTGAAGACTGACTTCTCTAAAGAAGAACCTCCAAACTTCAGTAATGAACCTGGACCCTCAGACACAAAGTAAGAGTTTGTTTCTACTGTAAACTGACCTGAAGAGGATTCAGTTCTTATGTTCTCTGATAATCTAATGTTTTATAATTACATGAGCCCAGTAGAGTACAGTAAAGAAACACAGTAGAGTACAGTAAAGAAACACAGTAGTGTACAGTAAGGAAACACAGTAGAGTACAGTAAAGAAACACAGTAGAGTACAGTAAAGAAACACAGTAGTGTACAGTAAGGAAACACAGTAGAGTACAGTAAAGAAACACAGTAGAGTACAGTAAAGAAACACAGTAGAGTACAGTAAAGAAACACAGTAGAGTACAGTAAAGAAACACAGTAGAGTACAGTAAAGAAACACAGTAGTGTACAGTAAAGAAACACAGTAGTGTACAGTAAGGAAACACAGTAGAGTACAGTAAAGAAACACAGTAGAGTACAGTAAAGAAACACAGTAGTGTACAGTAAGGAAACACAGTAGAGTACAGTAAAGAAACACAGTAGAGTACAGTAAAGAAACACAGTAGAGTACAGTAAAGAAACACAGTAGAGTACAGTAAGGAAACACAGTAGAGTACAGTAAAGAAACACAGTAGTGTACAGTAAGGAAACACAGTAGAGTACAGTAAAGAAACACAGTAGAGTACAGTAAAGAAACACAGTAGTGTACAGTAAGGAAACACAGTAGAGTACAGTAAAGAAACACAGTAGAGTACAGTAAAGAAACACAGTAGTGTACAGTAAGGAAACACAGTAGAGTACAGTAAAGAAACACAGTAGAGTACAGTAAGGAAACACAGTAGTGTACAGTAAGGAAACACAGTAGAGTACAGTAAAGAAACACAGTAGAGTACAGTAAAGAAACACAGTAGAGTACACTAAAGAAACACAGTAGAGTACAGTAAATAAACACAGTAGAGTGCAGTAAAGAAACACAGTAGAGTACAGTAAAGAAACACAGTAGAGTGCAGTAAAGAAACACAGTAGAGGACAGTAAAGAAACACAGTAGAGTGCAGTAAAGAAACGCAGTAGAGTACAGTAAAGAAACACAGTAGAGTACAGTAAAGAAACACAGTAGAGTACAGTAAAGAAACACAGTAGAGTACAGTAAAGAAACACAGTAGTGTACAGTAAGGAAACACAGTAGAGTACAGTAAGGAAACACAGTAGAGTAGAGTAAAGAAACACAGTAGAGTATAGTAAAGAACACAGTAGTGTACAGTAAGGAAACACAGTAGAGTACAGTAAAGAAACCACAGTAGAGTACAGTAAAGAAACACAGTAGAGTACAGTAAGAAACACAGTAGAGTACAGTAAAGAAACACAGTAGTGTACAGTAAGGAAACACAGTAGAGTACAGTAAAGAAACACAGTAGAGTACAGTAAGGAAACACAGTAGAGGACAGTAAAGAAACACAGTAGAGTACAAGTAAAGAAACACAGTAGAGTACAGTAAAGAAACACAGTAAGAGTACAGTAAAGAAACACAGTAGAGTACAGTAAAGAAACACAGTAGAGTACAGTAAAGAAACACAGTAGAGTACAGTAAAGAAACAGAGTAGAGTACAGTAAGGAAAACACAGTAGAGTAGAGTAAAGAAACACAGTAGAGTACAGTAAAGAAACACAGTAGAGTACAGTAAAGAAACACAGTAGTGTACAGTAAGGAAACACAGTAGAGTAACAGTAAAGAAAACACAGTAGAGTACAGTAAGGAAACACAGTAGTGTACAGTAAGGAAACACAGTAGAGTACAGGTAAAGAAACACAGTAGAGTACAGTAAAGAAAACACAGTAGAGGACAGTAAAGAAACACAGTAGAGTACACTAAAGAAACACAGTAGAGTACAGTAAAGAAACACAGTAGAGTACAGTAAAGAAACCAGAGTAGTGTACAGTAAGGAAACACAGTAGTGTACAGTAAAGAAACACAGTATTGTACAGTAAGGAACACGTAGAGTAACATTAAAGAACCACAGTAGTGTACAGTAAGGGAAACACAGTAGAGTACAGTAAAGAAACACAGTAGAGTACAGTAAAGAAACACAGTAGTGTACAGTAAGGAAACACAGTAGTGGTAAGTAAAGAAACACAGTAGTGTACAGTAAGGAAACACAGTAGTGTACAGTAAAGAAACACAGTTAGTGTACAGTAAGGAACACAGTAGAGTACAGTAAAGAAACACAGTAGTGTACAGTAAGGAAACACAGTAGAGTACAGTAAAGAAACACAGTAAGGTACAGTAAAAGAAACACAGTAGTGTACAGTAAGGAAACACAGTAGTGGTACAGTAAAGAAACACAGTAGAGTACAGTAAAGAACACAGTAGAGTACAGTAAAGAAACACAGTAGAGTACGTAAGGAACCAGTAGTGTACAGTAAGGAAACACAGTAGAGACAGTAGAGTACAGTAAGAAACCAGAGAGTACAGTAAAGAAACACAGTAGAGTCAGTAAAGAAACACAGTAGAGTACACTAAAGAAACACAGTAGAGTCAGTAAAGAAACCGTGAGTGCGTAAAGAAACACGTAGAGGACAGTAACGAACACGTAAGTGCGTAAAGAACGCAGTAGAGTACAGTAAAGAAACACAGTAGAAGGTACAGTAAAGAAACAACAGTAGAGTCAACAGTAAAGAACACATAGAGGACAGTAAGAAACACAGTAGAGTACACTAAAGACCACAGTAGAGTACCTTAAAGAACACAGTAGTGGGCAGTAAAGAGAAACGCAGTAGAGGATTACAGTAAAGCAACACAGTAAGGACAGTAAAGAAAACAGTAAAGAGTACAGTAACAGAAACACATAGAGTACAGTAAAAAGAAACACATAGAGGACCAGTAAAGAAACACAGTGAAACACAGTAGAGTACAGTAAAGAAACACAGTAAAGAACACAGTAGAGGACAGTAAAGAAACAACAGTAGAGTACAGTAAAGAAACCAGTCAGGACAGTAAGGAAACCGTAGAGTCACTAAAGAAACACAGTAGAGTAAGTAAAGAACACAGTAGAGTGCAAGGTAATAACACGCATAGTAGTAACAGTAAGTTAACACAGTACGATGACAGTACAGAAACACCGAAGATACAGGAAAGAAAACCAGTTAGATTACAGTAAAGAAACACAGTAGAGGACAGTAAAAGAAAAACACAGAGAGTACAGTAAAGAAACACAGTAGAGTACAGTAAAGAAACACAGTAGAGGACAGTAAAGAAACACAGTAGAGTACATTAAAGAAACACAGTAGAGTACATTAAATAAACACAGTAGAGCACAGCAAAGAAACGCAGTAGAGTATAGTAAAGAAACACAGTAGAGTACAGTAAGAAACCAGTAGAGTAGTAAGAACACAGTAGAGTACAGTAAAGAAACACAGTAGAGTACAGTAAAGAAACACAGTAGAGTACAGTAAAGAAACACAGTAGAGTAATAGTTAAAGAAACACAGTAGAGTAATGTAAAGAAACCAGTAGAAGTATAGTAAAGAAACGACAGTAGAGTACTAGTAAAGAAAACACAGTAGAGTATAGTAAAGAACACACAGTAGAGTACTAGTAAAGAAACACAGTAGAGACAGTAAAGAACACAGTAGAGACAGTAAAGAAACGCAGTAGAGCATAGTAAAGAAACACAGTAGAGGACAGTAAAGAAAACACAGAGTTTAGGTAAATAAAAACACAGTAGAGTTACAGTAAATCAAACACAGTAGAGTATAGTAAGGAAACACAGTAGAGTACAGTAAAGAACACAGTAGAGTACAGTAAAGGAAAAACACAGTAGAGTGCAGTAAAGAAACACAGTAGAGTACAGTAAAGAAAACACAGTAGAGTCACAGTAAAGAAACCAGTAGAGTGCAGTAACGAAACACAGTAGAGTACAGTAAAGAAACCACAGTAGAGTGCAGTAACGAAACCACAGTAGAGTATAGTAAATAACACACGTAGAGTGCAGTAAAGAAACACAGTAGAGTGCAGTAAAGAAACACAGTAGAGTGCAGTAAAGAAACACAGTAGAGTACAGTAAAGAAACACAGTAGAGTACAGTAAAGAAACACAGTAGAGTATAGTTAAAGAAACACAGTAGAGTACAGTAAGAAGAAACACAGTAGAGTATAGTAAAGAAACACAGTAGAGTATAGTAAATAAACACAGTAGAGTGCAGTAAAGAAACACAGTAGAGTACAGTAAAGAAACACAGTAGAATGCAGTAAAGAAACACAGTAGAGTGCAGTAAAGAAACACAGTAGAGTACAGTAAAGAAACACAGTAGAGTACAGTAAAGAAACACAGTAGAGTATAGTAAAGAAACCCAGTAGAGTACAGTAAGAAACACAGTAGAGTATAGTAAAGAAACACAGTAGAGTGCAGTAAGAACACAGTAGCGGTACAGTAAAGAAACACAGTAGAGTACAGTAAAGAAACGCAGTATACAGTAAAGAAACGCAGTAAGAGGTCAGTAAAGAAACCAGTAGAGTGCAGTAAAGAAACGCAGTAGAGTACAGTAAGAAACCAGTAAGAGACGTAAAGAAACGCAGTAGAGTATAGTAAAGAACGCAGTAAAGACAGTAAAGAAACACAGTAGAGTACAGTAAAGAACACAGTAGAGTACAGTAAAGAACACAGTAGAGTACAGTAAAGAAACACAGTAGAGTATAGTAAAGAAACACAGTAGAGTACAATAAAGAAACGCACTAGAGTACTGTGAAATAAATAAAAAATGTTTCCACAGATGGAGGGCGGTGTCTCCAGTCCCCAGCTGTCTGTCTGTGAAGACTGACTTCTCTAAAGAAGAACCTCCAAACTTCAGTAATGAACCTGGACCCTCAGACAAAAGTAAGAGTTTGTTTCTACTGTAAACTGACCTGAAGAGGATTCAGTTCTTATGTTCTCTGATAATCTAATGTTTATAATTACATGAGGCCCAGTAGAGTACAGTAAAGAAACACAGTAGAGTACAGTAAAGAAACACAGTAGTGTACAGTAAGGAAAACACGTAGAGGTACAGTAAAGAAACACAGTAAGTGTACAGTAAGGAAACACAGTAAGTGTACATTAAAGGAAACACAGTAGTGGACAGTAAGGAAACACAGTAGAGTACAGTAAAGAAACACAGTAGTGTAACAGTAAGGAAACACAGTAAGAGTACAGTAAAAGAACACAGTAGAGTAGTAGAAACACAGTTAACAGTAAGGAAACACAGTAGTGTACAAGTAAGGAAACACAGTAGAGGGGTACAGTAAATGAAAACACAGTAGTGTACAGTACAGTAAGTACAGTAAAAACACAGTAGATGTACAGTAAGGAAACACAGTAGTACGTAGTGACAGTAAGAAAACACAGTAGAGGAAAAGTAAAGGAAAACACAGTAAGGTACAGTAAAGGAAACACAGTAGAGTACAGTTAAAGAAACACAGTAGAGTAGCAGTAAAGAAAACACAGTAGAGTAGGCAGTAAAGAAACACAGTAGATGGGACACGTAAAGAAACACGATTCAGTACGAACGCAAGATAGAGTAGCAGTAAAGAAACACAGTAGAGTACAGTAAATGAAAACACAGTAAGAGGACAGTAAAAAGAAACACAGTAGTAGAGTGCAGTAAAGAAACGCGGTAGAGTACAGTAAGTAAAGAAACACAGTAGAGTACAGTAAAGTAAAGAAACACAGTAGAGGACAGTAAAGAGAGAACACAGTAGTAGAGTACACTAAAGAAACACAGTAGAGACAGTAAAGAAAACACAGTAGAGTGCAGTAAAGAAACGCAGTAGAGTACAGTAAAGAAACACAGTAGAGGACAGTAAAGAAACACAGTAGAGTACAGTAAAGAAACACAGTAGAGTACAGTAAAGAAACACAGTAGAGGACAGTAAAGAAACACAGTAGAGTACAGTAAAGAAACACAGTAGAGTACAGTAAAGAAACACAGTAGAGGACAGTAAAGAAACACAGTAGAGTACATTAAAGAAACACAGTAGAGTACATTAAATAAACACAGTAGAGCACAGTAAGGAAACGCAGTAGAGTATAGTAAAGAAACACAGTAGAGCACAGTAAGGAAACGCAGTAGAGTATAGTAAAGAACCAGTAGAGTACAGTAAAGAAACACAGTAGAGTACAGTAAAGAAACACAGTAGAGTAAGTAAAGAAACACAGTAGAGTATAGTAAAGAAACACAGTAGAGTACAGTAAAGAAACGCAGTAGAGTATAGTAAAGAAACACAGTAGAGTACAGTAAAGAAACACAGTAGAGTATAGTAAAGAAACACAGTAGAGTACAGTAAAGAAACACAGTAGAGTCACTAGTAAAGAAACACAGTAGAGCTACAGTAAAGAAACACAGTAGAGACAGTAAAGAACGCACGTAGAGCTTAGTAAATAAACACAGTAGAGGACAGTAAAGAACACTAGAGTTATAGTAAAGTAAACACAGTAGAGTACAGTAAAGAAACACGTAGAGTACAGTAAGGAAACACAGTAGAGTACAGTAAAGAAACACAGTAGAGTGCAGTAAAGAAACACAGTAGAGTGCAGTAAAGAAACACAGTAGAGTACAGTAAAGAAACACAGTAGAGTACAGTAACGAAACACAGTAGAGTGCAGTAACGAAACACAGTAGAGTATCAGTAAAGAAACACAGTAGAGCTGCAGTAAAGAAAACACAGTAGAGTGCAGTAAGAAACACAGTAGAGTGAAGTAAAGCACATACAGTAGTAAATAAACACAGTAGAGTGCAGTAAGAAACACAGTAGAGTGCAGATAAAGAACACAGTAGAGTGCAGTAAAGAAACACAGTAGAGTAGCAGTAAAGAAACACCAGTAGAGTACAGTAAAGAAAACACAGTAGAGTATAGTAAGAAACACAGTAGAGTTACAGTAAGAACACAGTAGGAGTATAGTAAAAGAAAAACACAGTAGAGTATAGTAAGAAACACAGTAGAGTACAGTAAAGAAATACACAGTAGAGCTACAGTAAGAAACACAGTAGAGATGCGTAAATAAACACAGTAGAGTGCAGTAAAGAAACACAGTAGAGTACAGTAAAGAAACCAGTAAGAATGCAGTAAAGAAACACAGTAGAGTAGCAGCAAAGAAACACAGTAGAGTACAGTAAAGAAACACCAGTAGAGTATAGTAAGAAACCACGTAGAGTCTAGTAAGAAACACAGTAGAGTACAGTAAAAAAACAGTAGAGTAGTAAAGAAACACAGTAGAGTGCAGTAAAGAAACACAGTAGAGTACAGTAAAGAAACACAGTAGAGTACAGTAAAGAAACGCAGTAAAGACAGTAAAGAAACACAGTAGAGTGCAGTAAAGAAACACAGTAGAGTACAGTAAAGAAACGACAGTAGAGTACAGTAAAGAAACACAGTAGAGTATAGTAAAGAAACGCAGTAGAGTATAGTAAAGAAACAGCAGTAAGAGTACAGTAAAGAAACACAGTAGAGTACAGTAAAGAAACACAGTAGAGTACAGTAAAGAAACACAGTAGAGTACAGTAAAGAAACACAGTAGAGTATAGTAAAGAAACACAGTAGAGTACAATAAAGAAACGCACTAGAGTACTGTGAAATAAATAAAAAATGTTTCCACAGATGGAGGGCGGTGTCTCCAGTCCCCAGCTGTCTGTCTGTGAAGACTGACTTCTCTAAAGAAGAACCTCCAAACTTCAGTAATGAACCTGGACCCTCAGACACAAAGTAAGAGTTTGTTTCTACTGAAAACTGACCTGAAGAGGATTCAGTTCTTATGTTCTCTGATAATCTAATGTTTTATAATTACATGAGCCCAGTAGAGTACAGTAAAGAAACACAGTAGAGTACAGTAAAGAAACACAGTAGTGTACAGTAAGGAAACACAGTAGAGTACAGTAAAGAAACACAGTAGTGTACAGTAAGGAAACACAGTAGTGTACAGTAAAGAAACACAGTAGTGTACAGTAAGGAAACACAGTAGAGTACAGTAAAGAAACACAGTAGTGTACAGTAAGGAAACACAGTAGAGTACAGTAAAGAAACACAGTAGAGTACAGTAAAGAAACACAGTAGTGTACAGTAAGGAAACACAGTAGTGTACAGTAAGGAAACACAGTAGAGTACAGTAAAGAAACACAGTAGTGTACAGTAAGGAAACACAGTAGAGTACAGTAAAGAAACACAGTAGAGTACAGTAAGGAAACACAGTAGTGTACAGTAAGGAAAACACAGTAGAGTACAGTAAAGAAACACAGTAGAGTACAGTAAAGAAACACAGTAGAGTACAGTAAAGAAACACAGTAGAGTACACTAAAGAAACACAGTAGAGTGCAGTAAAGAAACACAGTAGAGTGCAGTAAAGAAACACAGTAGAGGGACAGTAAAGAACACAGAGTGCAGTAAAGAAACGCAGTAGAGTACAGTAAGAAACACAGTAGAGTACAGTAAAGAAACACAGTAGAGGACAGTAAAGAAACACAGTAGAGTACACTAAAGAAACACAGTAGAGTACAGTAAAGAAACACAGTAGAGTACAGTAAAGAAACACAGTAGAGTACAGTAAAGAAACACAGTAGAGTACAGTAAAGAAACACAGTAGAGTACACTAAAGAAACACAGTAGAGTGCAGTAAAGAAACACAGTAGAGTGCAGTAAAGAAACACAGTAGAGGACAGTAAAGAAACACAGTAGAGTGCAGTAAAGAAACGCAGTAGAGTACAGTAAAGAAACACAGTAGAGTACAGTAAAGAAACACAGTAGAGGACAGTAAAGAAACACAGTAGAGTACACTAAAGAAACACAGTAGAGTACAGTAAAGAAACACAGTAGAGTGCAGTAAAGAAACGCAGTAGAGTACAGTAAAGAAACACAGTAGAGTACAGTAAAGAAACACAGTAGAGGACAGTAAAGAAACACAGTAGAGTACAGTAAAGAAACACAGTAGAGTACAGTAAAGAAACACAGTAGAGGACAGTAAAGAAACACAGTAGAGTACATTAAAGAAACACAGTAGAGTACATTAAATAAACACAGTAGAGCACAGCAAAGAAACGCAGTAGAGTATAGTAAAGAAACACAGTAGAGTACAGTAAAGAAACACAGTAGAGTACAGTAAAGAAACACAGTAGAGTACAGTAAAGAAACACAGTAGAGTACAGTAAAGAAACACAGTAGAGTATAGTAAAGAAACACAGTAGAGTAATGTAAAGAAACACAGTAGAGTACAGTAAAGAAACGCAGTAGAGTATAGTAAAGAAACACAGTAGAGTACAGTAAAGAAACACAGTAGAGTATAGTAAAGAAACACAGTAGAGTACAGTAAAGAAACACAGTAGAGCACAGTAAAGAAACGCAGTAGAGCATAGTAAAGAAACACAGTAGAGGACAGTAAAGAAACACAGAGTTTAGTAAATAAACACAGTAGAGTACAGTAAAGAAACACAGTAGAGTATAGTAAGGAAACACAGTAGAGTACAGTAAAGAAACACAGTAGAGTACAGTAAAGAAACACAGTAGAGTACAGTAAAGAAACACAGTAGAGTGCAGTAAAGAAACACAGTAGAGTACAGTAAAGAAACACAGTAGAGTACAGTAAAGAAACACAGTAGAGTGCAGTAAAGAAACACAGTAGAGTATAGTAAATAAACACAGTAGAGTGCAGTAAAGAAACACAGTAGAGTGCAGTAAAGAAACACAGTAGAGTGCAGTAAAGAAACACAGTATAGTAAATAAACACAGTAGAGTGCAGTAAAGAAACACAGTAGAGTGCAGTAAAGAAACACAGTAGAGTGCAGTAAAGAAACACAGTAGAGTACAGTAAAGAAACACAGTAGAGTACAGTAAAGAAACACAGTAGAGTATAGTAAAGAAACACAGTAGAGTACAGTAAAGAAACACAGTAGAGTATAGTAAAGAAACACAGTAGAGTATAGTAAATAAACACAGTAGAGTGCAGTAAAGAAACACAGTAGAGTACAGTAAAGAAACACAGTAGAGTGCAGTAAAGAAACACAGTAGAGTGCAGTAAAGAAACACAGTAGAGTACAGTAAAGAAACACAGTAGAGTACAGTAAAGAAACACAGTAGAGTATAGTAAAGAAACACAGTAGAGTACAGTAAAGAAACACAGTAGAGTATAGTAAAGAAACACAGTAGAGTGCAGTAAAGAAACACAGTAGAGTACAGTAAAGAAACACAGTAGAGTACAGTAAAGAAACGCAGTAAAGACAGTAAAGAAACACAGTAGAGTATAGTAAAGAAACGCAGTAGAGTACAGTAAAGAAACACAGTAGAGTACAGTAAAGAAACGCAGTAGAGTATAGTAAAGAAACGCAGTAAAGACAGTAAAGAAACACAGTAGAGTATAGTAAAGAAACACAGTAGAGTACAGTAAAGAAACACAGTAGAGTACAGTAAAGAAAACACAGTAGAGTACAGTAAAGAAACACAGTAGAGTATAGTAAAGAAACACAGTAGAGTACAGTAAAGAAACACAGTAGAGTACAGTAAAGAAACACAGTAGAGTACAGTAAAGAAACACAGTAGAGTACAGTAAAGAAACACAGTAGTGTACAGTAAAGAAACACAGTAGAGTATAGTAAAGAAACACAGTAGAGTACAATAAAGAAACGCACTAGAGTACTGTGAAATAAATAAAAAATGTTTCCACAGATGGAGGGCGGTGTCTCCAGTCCCCAGCTGTCTGTCTGTGAAGACTGACTTCTCTAAAGAAGAACCTCCAAACTTCAGTAAAGAACCTGGACCCTCAGACACAAAGTAAGAGTTTGTTTCTACTGAAAACTGACCTGAAGAGGATTCAGTTCTTATGTTCTCTGATAATCTAATGTTTTATATTTACATGAGCCCAGTAGAGTACAGTAAAGAAACACAGTAGAGTACAGTAAATAATCAAAGTAAAGAAACACAGAGTACAGTAAAACATAGGCCTTCAACAGGTGGTCCTGTTACTGAGTGACTGCAGAAAGAAAGGCGAGCGAAGGGGTCTCGGGAAGAGAGGGGAGCAAAGGGGTCTCGGGAAGCGAGGGGAGCGAAGGGGTCTAGGGAGGAGATGGGAGCACAGGGGTCTCGGGAAGAGATGGGAGCACTGGGGTCTCGGGGAGCACAGAGGTCTCGGGAAGAGATGGGATCACACGGGCTGGGGTCCCGACAGACAGAGGGATCACAGGGGCTGGTGTATCGAGGGACAGATGGAGCACATGGGCTGGGGTCTCGAGGAACAGATGGAGCACAGGGGCTGGGGTCTCGAGGGACGGAGAGAGCACAGGGGCTGGGGTCTCGGGGGTCAACGGGAGCACACGGGCTGGGGTCTTAGGGGGCAACGGGAGCACAGGGGCTGGGGTCTCGAGGAATGGAGGGAGCACAGGGGCTGGAGTCTCGAGGAACGGAGGGAGCACAGGGGCTGGGGTCTCGATGGGCAGCTGGTGAGTAGAATGGGTCTCGAGGGGCAGCTGGGGAACAGCTGGGGTCTCGAGGGGCAGCTGGAGAACAGCTGGGGCGGATGTCAGCAGAGATACGCCAGCGGGGGTCTGCGGAGGTCCGGCAGCGGTGGTCTGCGGAGGTCCGGCATTGGGAACGGGAGTCTGCGGAGGTCCGGCAGCGGGAACTGGAGTCTGCGGAGGAACTGGAGTCTGCGGAGGAACCGAAGTCTGCGGAGGTCCGGCAGCGGGAACCGAAGTCTGCGGAGGTCTGGCAGTGGGAACCGAAGTCTGCGGAGGTCTGGCAGCGGGAACTGAAGACTGTCGCGACCTGGCAGCTGAAACAGGGGGCTGTCGCGGCCCGGCAGTGGAAACAGGGGGCTGTCGTGGCCCGGCAGCAGAAACAGAAGGCTGTCGCGGCCGACAGCGGGAACTGGAGGCTGTCGTGGCCCAACAGCAGAAACGGGGCTGAGGGGGTAACAAACAAACATAAACCGAGCAGGACACGAACAGGCTGAGCAGGACACGAACAGGCTGAGCAGGACACGAGCGGGCAGATATTTCATGTATTAGTAACTATTAACACTACTGTAAGTAAGATTTATTTGTAGTGATTCATTGACAAAGTATTGTGTGGACCACAAACCCCCAGTGATTTTCCTCTTCGGCCGACTTGCTAATGAAGTTGAATAGCCCTGACCTAAAGCATCCATTGGTACCAGTAATGACCTGCTAGTTTGTTGGGATGGGGGCTAAATAATGCTCAAAATGTTGGCTTCATTTTATAAGGGACAAAAGTTTCAAACTTTGCACAAATTCTGTGTAAAAAATGGTATTTACCCAAAATGGCTGCAACAATTTATATGACCTAATTGATCATGGAAATCGCCATCACATGCTTCCATCATAATGTTCTAACGTCTAAACTTTCAGAATTGTTGGGTCTGAGTCTCTCGATTCAAGAAACAATGTTTGTCCCGCTCCCCTTCAAGCATTTCAGAACTTTCCCAGAAGACAAGATTGCATTAAATAAGTCTGCCAACTTTTCACCTTTCATGTCCCACTGCAGGACGTCGTCCCATCCGACCCAATCTGGACCAGGAGCACTGGTTCTTCTTATTTTCTGTAATAGTCCAATAACCTCTTCCAGTGTTATTGGACTGTAGAAAGAGACATTATCAACCCTTTGTGATGATGATGATGATGATGATGATGATGATGATGATGATGATGATGATGGTCATCATTGGTTAATTAAGTGAATGAAAGAGTCAGAATTCTTAATTTCTTAGTATGACATGTTCTGTTCAAATTAAGTGATAAGATTATTTTTTATTCTTTGAATCAGCAGTCATTGAAGGTTGATAACTGGGACTAAACTGCCACTTGGGAACAATTATCATGTTAGAGATATAGACCTTTTCAAAATACCTAAGTAGAATTTGCCACCTTGGGTTGTACCAATTAGTGAAAATCGGCCACCACTATTGTGATGTGTTATAAAGAACGTGTTCATCTCCACAGAAAGAAGAGCAAAACTCCTGTTTCTGTGGAGGAGCAGCGGTCCAGCTGTGCTTTGTGTCAGGACGTCCTGAAGGATCCAGTCTCTACCAGCTCTGCACAAAGTAAGACTGTACATCTGTCTGCTGCTGTCTTCATGTCTGAAAACAGGATTCTTCCTGGTTCATTTGTTTGTACAGCACATTATGATCTGTTATATATATTTATTAATCTCACATTGTTCTTCTCTTTCAGCAGATAGAGGTCTGCAGCAGGTTTTAGATGAACATAGGATCAGTCTGAGGAGGAGATGTGAATGTGTGACTGAAGGAAGTGAAGAAACAGTGAGTAAAACCCTCCTCAACAGGATCTACACTGAGCTCTACATCACAGAGGGACCGAGTGAAGAGGTTAATATCCAACATGAGGTGAAGCAGCTTGAGACAGCTTCCAAGAAAAAGACCCTCCGTGACGCTCCAATCAAGTGCCACGACATCTTTAAAGCCTTACCTGACCAACAGGTACACATCAGAGTCGCTCTGACGGTCGGCGTCGCTGGCGTTGGAAAAACCTTCACAGTGCAGAAGTTCACTCTGGACTGGGCAGAGGGTTTGGAAAACCAAGATGTCAGTCTGGTGATTCTGCTTTCCTTCAGGGAGCTGAACTTGATCAAAGCTGAGCAGTACAGTCTTCTCAGGCTGCTCCATGTTTTCCATCCAACCTTACAGAAGGTCACAGCAGAGACGCTCGCTGTCTGTAGCGTTTTGTTCATCTTTGACGGCCTAGATGAAAGCAGACTTTCACTGGATTTCCACAACAATGAGGTTGTGTCTGATGTCACACAGCAGTCATCAGTCAACGTGCTGTTGACAAACCTCATCAGGGGGAATCTGCTTCCCTCGGCTCTCGTCTGGATAACTTCCCGACCTGCAGCAGCCAATCAGATCCCTCCTGCACGTGTGGACAGGGTAACAGAAGTACGAGGCTTCACTGACCTCCAGAAGGAGCAGTACTTCAGGAGGAGATTCAGTGATGAAGAACGGTCCGGCAGAATCATCTCTCACATCCAGACATCCAGGAGCCTCCACATCATGTGTCTGATCCCCGTCTTCTGCTGGATCACTGCTACAGTTCTGGACCACATGTTGACTACAGACCAGAGAGGAGAGCTGCCCAAGACCCTCACTGACATGTACTCACACTTCCTGCTGGTTCAGACCAAGAGGAAGAAGCAGAAGTATGATGAGGGACATGAGACGAGTCCACAAGAGCTGATGGAGGCTGATGGGGAAGTTCTTCTGAAGCTGGGGAGGCTGGCGTTTGAACATCTGGAGAAAGGAAACATCATGTTCTACCAAGAAGACCTGGAGCAGTGTGGTCTTGATGCCACGGAGGCCTTGGTGTACTCAGGAGTTTGTACAGAGATCTTCAAAAGAGAGAGTGTGATCTTCCAGAAAACAGTCTACTGCTTTGTTCATCTGAGCATTCAGGAGTTTCTGGCTGCAGTCTACCTGTTCCACTGTTACAGCAACAGGAACACAGAGGTACTGAAGGACTTCCTGGGGAAACACTGGAAGAATGACTCATCCCTGGATGTTTTCTTGTCTGAAGCCATGGAGAAATCCCTCAGAAGTAAGAATGGCCACCTGGACCTGTTTGTCCGCTTTCTCCACGGCCTCTCTCTGGAGTCCAACCAGAGACTCTTAGGAGGCCTGCTCGGTCAGACAGACAACAGTCCAGAAATGATCCAGAGAGCCATCAACACCCTGAAGGAGATGTGGGATTATGAGACCTCTCCTGACAGAAGCATCAACATCTTCCACTGTCTGACAGAGATGAAGGACCACTCAGTACATCAGGAGATCCAAGAGTTCCTGCAGTCAGAGAACAGATCAGAGAAGAAACTCTCCGAGATCCACTGCTCAGCTTTGGCCTACATGCTGCAGATGTCAGAGGAGGTTCTGGATGAGTTGGACCTGCAGAAGTACAACACGTCAGAGGAGGGACGACGGAGACTGATTCCAGCTGTGAGGAACTGCAGAAAGGCTGTGTAAGTCCAGATGTGATTAACTTTATAAATCAGTGTAGATTAGAAGTTTAGTTACACTAGAAAATTCCTTTATTTTGACAATGCAAATATTAAACTAAGTAAATATATTAAATTATCTAATAGCAAATGTTTTGTTATCAAATGCATGAAATAAATATAATGTTTCCTCTTTTATAATAACACATTTTGTAATATATGTGTCATGACAGACTTTCTGAATGTGAAATGTCAGAGACTGAATGTGAAGTCGTGGCCTCAGCTCTGAAGTCCAACCCCTCCCATCTGAGAGAGCTGGATGTAGAATCAATGCAGGATTCAGGAGTGAAGCTGCTGTCTGCTGGACTGCAGAGTCCAAACTGTAGACTGGAGACGCTGAGGTCAGTTCACTGACTGTAGCTCATGTAGTAAATATAATTTGCACAATTTGCAGACAGGTGAAGACATTTTAATAATTTTTTTCTTCTTTATTTTTCAAATGTTTGAATATTGTGGAGAATGACGTAAAGTAGAGAAAGTAAATGTTTGACGGGACAGTTGTTGAGCTTCCACAGACTCACATTGTGCTCCATGAGTCAGTGAAGAAGATGTCAGTACTGAGGTGTGTGAGAGATATGAATGAGGTTGTTAAACATCTGATGACAGAGAGAAACAGGCTGCAGAGACTTTGAGCTTTGATTACCAACACATTTGTATCATTGCTGACAGTGACCTCTAAACTTCTTCAGCTTTGAACAGATTATTAAACCTGGAATTATTTCAAGCATGAACATTGTTTTCTAAAGTTACATCATGTTTTCTTGTTGGAAAAATATTCTTAAAGAATCCCACGATAGTAATAATAGTTTAAATCAATATTCTTACAAGAAGGAGCCAAATTATACATAGAAAATATGATCAAACTCACATACAGGTTGTAATGCTGCACAGGAGTGACTGTCCCCTATATACATATATATATTTATTTTTGGGGTTTTATGCCTTTAATGACAGAGAGAGGTGTAGATCGTGAAAGGGGGAAAGAGAGAAGGGGAACGACATACAGCAAATGTCGGAATCGAACCATGGGCCGCTGTAGCAAGGACTCACCCGGTAGCTCACCCCTGTGCTACCGGATGAGCTACCGGGACGCCCCATATTTATATATTTATATATATATATACACACATACATCAAAGGAAATAAGTGATTCAGATCTTTCCTGGTTTATTGTTGATTGCTTGATTGAAGACAGATGTGCTGATCAATAAACTGAGGAATGTTCTTTGACCTATAGTTCAGCAGCAGTTCACACCTCTGTCCTCTGCTGTGGCTAAACACTCAGTGTTGTTCCATCAATTCTTTATTCAGATTGTGGGGCTCCAGTCTGTCAGTGATCAGCTGTGCTCCTCTGGCCTCAGCTCTGAAATCCAACCCCTCCCATCTGAGAGAACTGGACCTGAGTTACATCGAGCTGCAGGATTCAACAGTGAAGCTGCTGTGTGACCTTCTGGAGAGTCCAGACTGCAGACTGGAGACTCTCAGGTCAGTTCACTGACTCTCTGGTACTACTGTAGATCCAACATGTTTAATGAATTATTGAACATAATTTATGGACATAAATAACTTGCATCCATAAAGTTGTACATTTCCTTTTGTTCATATTTTGACTTTTCTTGCACTAAATTGAGTGTGCAGTCACAGAAGACGAGTGTTTGTTAAAGCAGCTGTAGCAAATGTCCACTGTTAGTTATTAAAGTACATTTATGTTCACGTGTGGTAAACGCTCACATCTGTATACAGAAGGTCATCTGAACTAATATTAGTGTACACTGATGAAGTTTACTTTCTCAAGCACAAAGAATTCTTTGTTTCCATTCATTTCAATGTGTTTCCACAGATAATAAAGTAGAAGCTGATGTTATGATGAGCACAATAACAGAATTGTGGATTTGGATTTGTATCGACATCATGTTTTCTTTATTCAGATTGAGGGGCTACAGTCTGTCAGAGATCAAATGTGCTCCTCTGGTCTCAGCTCTGAAGTCCAACCCCTCCCATCTGAGAGAGCTGGACCTGAGTTACAACAAGCTGCAGGATTCAGGAGTGAAGCTGCTGTCTGACTTTCTGGAGAGTCCAGACTGCAGACTGGAGACTCTCAGGTCAGTCAGGGTCCGACTCAGTCTCTGCTGGTTCAGCAGTATTGTACTAAACACAGGGGGGTTAATGTGTTACTCACTCGGAAACGAATGCTGGCGCATACGAAATATATACGGCAATACACTGGTGTAGGTTGATATAAATCAGGGTAAGTTGTGATCGTTTGAAGGGCGCAGACGTTACGCCGAACACGCCAGACATACACAGCTCCGTATGGCAGAAACATGCCGGCGTATATGAAACTTTGCTCAAAAGTCCAAATACGTCCAACTTTTCCACAGCGGTGTTGTAGCTGACGCATACATAACGAATACATAACGAATTATTATACGTGTCAAACATTGATAGCGTATCACTTACTTATACAAAACGTATCGGAGTGTCTGGACAACGGAGCTGGAAAAGTGCCATTTGGTTCACGTCATGGAGATTGCTGGAGAACAGAATGTACTCTTGTCGCAGCCTCTCAGCATCCTCCATGCTCTCTGGTGATGGGTTGATGTATTCATCAAGACATGTTGTAAAGAAGTGAGGATGAGCTACTCACAGGGACCCTATATACTATATTCAAACTCCAATTAACTCCCAACTGTACTGTGGAAACACGTTTAATAAGTTACTCCGTCGTCAGGCATCATCTTAACATAGGGTAGGAATAGGTTATCCACTCGGTATCAATACATTGGCTGTAGGGCTCACCGTCAGCCGACGTAGCCTATATCTAACGTACCTCTAACGTAGTCACGTACTGTATTCACGTAGGTCAGGGGTGGAGAACCTCTGGCCTCCGGGCCGTATACGGCCCGCGAGACCATTTGATTCGGCCCTCGAGGTAATTCATAAACACGCGCAAAAAAATCCACTAGAAAAAAAAACTAGACAGCAATAGAATTAAAGGGGTGACTGTCTTTCCTGGCTAAGGTCAGGGTCCTTGAACACAACATGAGCGGAACGTGACATCACATGGTCACGTCATGTCAAAAAACTTATAATAATAATATAATAATAATATTATATATTATATTATATATATATATATATATTAATAATATATTAAACAATATTAAACGAGACGGTCATTGACATCAGCGAACGCAGCATGGCGAGTGTAAAACAGAAAGCTGGATGCGGAATGTTCCAGGAGAAATGGACGAACGATTATTTATTTGAGTCATTACAGCATGAAACATGCCGAACTACACGAGCTGAAAGGACGAGTGCGTTTGGATAAAGTTAACGCTCTTCGCCGTTGTTTGGCCCAACAAGCAGCTCTCTGCAGAGCGGAACATACAAACATGGAAAGATAGAGAGGTAGACCACCACACCAAGAACAGACTGTTCCACCACTGCTGTATTTTTGTATACGTTATGCATTCCATCCATCCATCGTCTACCGCTTATCCGGGATCGGGTCGCGGGGGCAGCAGCTCCAGTAAGGAACCCCAATCTTCCCTTCTCCGGGCCACATCCTCCAGCTCCGACTGGGGGATCCTGAGGCGTTCCCAGGCCAGTGAGGAGATATAATCTCTCCACCGAGTCCTGGGTCTTCCCCGGGGTCTCCTCCCAGCTGGACGTGCCTGGAACACCTCCCTAGGGAGGCGCCCAGGTGGCATCCTTACTAGATGCCCGAACCACCTCAACTGGCTCCTTTCAACGTAAAGGAGCAGCGGCTCTACTCCGAGTCTCTCACGGATGGCTGAGCTTCTCACCCTATCTCTAAGGGAGACGCCAGCCACCCGTCTGAGAAAACCCATTTCGGCCACTTGTACCCGTGATCTCGTTCTTTCGGTCATGACCCAACCTTCATGACCATAGGTGAGGGTAGGAACGAAGATCGACCGGTAGATTGAGAGCTTTGCCTTCTGGCTCAGCTCTCTTTTCGTCACAACGGTGCGGTAAAGTGACTGTAATACCGCCCCCGCTGCTCCGATTCTCCGGCCAATCTCTCGCTCCATCGTCCCCTCACAAGACCCCGAGGTACTTGAACTCCTTCACTTGGGGTAATGGCTCATTCCCTACCCGGAGTAGGCAATCCACCGGTTTCCTGCTGAGAGCCATGGCCTCAGATTTGGAGGTGCTGATCCTCATCCCAACCGCTTCACACTCAGCTGCGAACCGATCCAGTGACTGTTGAAGGTCACAGACCGATGATGCCATAAGGACCACATCATCTGCAAAGAGCAGCGATGAGATCCTCAGGTCACCGAACTGCAACCCCTCTCCTCCACGACTACGCCTCGATATCCCATACTCCCGCAGCACCTCCCACAGTATCACCCGGGGGACCCGGTCATACGCCTTCTCCAGATCCACAAAACACATGTAGACCGGATGGGCGTACTCCCAGGCCCCCTCCAGGATCCTTGCGAGAGTGAAGAGTTGGTCCGTTGTTCCACGACCAGGACGGAATCCGCATTGTTCCTCTTCAATCAGAGGTTCGACTACCGGCCGAACCCTCCTTTCCAGTACCTTGGAGTAGACTTTACCAGGGAGGCTGAGAAGTGTGATACCCCTGTAGTTGGCACACACTCTCTGGTCCCCCTTTTTAAATAGGGGAACCACCACCCTAGTCTGCCAACCCCTAGGCACTGTCCCAGACTTCCACGCAATGTTGACGAGGCGTGTCAACCAAGACAGCCCCTCAACACCCAAAGCCTTCTGCATTTCTGGACGGATCTCATCAACCTCTGCGGCTTTGCCACTGTGGAGTTGTTTGACTACCTCAGTGACTTCCATCAGGGAAATTGACGATGATCCCCCATCAGCTTCCAGCTCTGCCTCAACCATAGAGGGCGTGTTAGTCGGATTCAGGAGTTCCTCAAAGTGCTCCTTCCAGCGGCCGATAACCTTCTCAGTTGAAGTCAGCAGGGTCCCACCCTTGCTGTACACAGCTTGGATGGTTCCTCGCTTCCCCCTCCTGAGGTGCCGGATGGTTTTCCAGAAGCACCTTGGTGCCGACCGAAAGTCCTTCTCCATAGCTTCTCCGAACTTCTCCCACACCCGCTGCTTTGCCTCTGACACTGCAGAAGCTGCCGCCCTTCTAGTCCTTCGATACCCTGCAACTGTTTCCGGAGTCCTCCCGGATAACATAACCCGGAAGGACTCCTTCTTCAGTCGGACGGCTTCCCTGACCACCGGGGTCCACCACGGTGTTCGAGGGTTACCGCCCCTTGAGGCACCTAAGACCTTGAGACCACAGCTCATCACCGCAGCTTCAGCAATAGAGGTTTTGAACATCGCCCACTCAGGTTCAATGCCCCCAACCTCCACAGGGATGGCTGAAAAGCTCCGCCGGAGGTGTGAGTTAAAGATCCCCAGGACAGGGGCTTCTTCCAGACGTTCCCAGTTCACCCGCACTACCCGTTTGGGTTTACCAGGTCTGTCCAGAGTCTTCCCCCACCCCTTGATCCAACTCCCCACCCCGGCCCGACGCCTCACACCTTGGGCATCTCCGGAGAAGAATAGAGTCCAACCCCTATCCAGGAGTACGGTTCCAGAGCCAAGACTGTGCGTGGAGGTAAGCCCCACCAGATCCAACTGGTAGCGATCCACCTCCCGCACTAGTTCCGGCTCCTTCCCCCACAGAGAGGTGACGTTCCACGTCCCCAGAGCCAGCCTCTGCTGCCCGGGTCTGGTCCGTCGAGGTCCCTGACCATCACTGCCACCCATGTGACAGCGCACCCGACCCCAGCGGTTTTACCCATGAGTGGTGGGCCCACAGGATGGATGGATGGGAGGCACCACGTAGCTTCTTCGGGCTGGGCCCGACCGGGCTCCGTGGCAAACCCGGCCACCAGGCGCTCGCTGTCGGGCCCTCCCTCTGGGCCTGGCTCCAGACGGGAGCCCCGGGCTTCCTCCGGGAAGGGTCTCTCCTTTCCTTTCCCTTTCTTTCATGAAGTCGTTATGCATTCGTCTGATACAATTTGTATAAGTAAGTGATACGCTATCAATAGTTTAGACATGTGTATCTGTAGACGTTCCCTTTTCAGATCCGATGCAAAGTTGGACGTATTTGGACTCTGACAAATTGTGAGCTATTTTTCGTATACGTTTCCACCATACGGATATGTGTGACAGGGTCTTTAGCAGAACTAATCAGTGATTTCACTCATTGCCTGCAGGTTCTCCTGTTCTTTCATCTGGTGTTTCTTTTCTTTCATTCTTCCACTAACAATAAAACACAAGCTGACAATGCAAAGCCAAGCAACATGTTACAAGTTGTAACTTTGGAACTTGTGATTTCACAGAAGAGTGAGACAGGTAGTGTGTTTGGTTCTTGGATCCAGACTAAAGACGAGTTACTTCCTGTAATGCAGGCTCAGAGCTGTCTGCAGTCAGTTGTAGTGTTTGCACAGAAGATATGATGCCATGTAAAGCGTTCCATCAGTCGGCTCGTGTCAGGACTCTGAAGCGGGCTGACTCTAACAACAAACTGTTATTTAAACCTGAGACGTAACTTTTGGGATTGTGTTCCTACAGGATCAATAACAAGTTGATCACAGCTGAGAAACACACAACATGTGAGTATTGCAGCATATCCTCCATTCATCCAGATATTACATGAACATCTGATCTTAAAATGAGATGCCCTCATCGTACACAAACTACTTTCAATTGTGTTTCTGTTTGATATATAAAATATATATTCTATTTCTAAAATATTCCAGAATGTTGTCTGCTAATGTTTCTCAGCTTCATTCAAGTTTTCATTGAGTTCTTTCTCTTGTTGTCCTTCAGAGGACTCCATCAAACTGGATGTGTGAACAAACCTGCCCGAGGAAGACAGCAAGGTGAAAGAGGAGCAGCTGCACAGTGTGAAGTATATTTATGGAGCTTCACCACAGAATCAAATGTAGTTATTGGTAATTGTTTGCCTGGGACCGACCTGCAGGCTCAGCTTGTATTAGCTCAGATCAACTGGTCCTCCTGCTGGAGAGACGAGTGGAAGATGGAGCAGTTCATATCTAGAGATTTGATAATGTTGCTAAATGCCTTGTGGTGTAATGAACTTGTAAGCTTGAACAAAGTGCATCAACCTGTTCACCTTTCATAAGTTCTCTTGCTGGAGTTCTGATATACACTTGTACTTGTTTAAACTTCATCAGACTTCTTGTTTTTGATATTCATCATCTCATCTTAAACATTATTCTTCATTTCTACATTAAACTGCGTATTAGTGGAAGTACTTTGTGATTTGAAGAGAACATTTAGTTCTCAGAGGAGACGACTCCTGATGATGTCATCAAGAGAAAAGCAATAGAAGGGATTTTATTTGTATCTTTTATCATTTAGTTTGTAAGTTTTATGCATTATGAGAACATTGTGTTGAGATGTTCCTTTGTTATGGTTTGTAACTTCATAATGTGCTTTCCTTGTGTTTTTATATGCACACATTGTAGATGTGTTTGTCTCAGGAGTTTCCCACGCGTCCCAGCCGGCACAGCGAGTGTTATCAGGAGGTGTTTCAAGTCTCTCTCTCTCTCAGTGGGGGGCAGAGGACCAGGGCTCAGTCGCAGGTTATTAGGCTCGTATACTTTGACACCCAACCATTAAAAAAACAAAACTCTCTTTCTCTCACGTGGAAATAGTATGTTTCTGCTTTTTCTTGCCCTGGCCACCTTCGTTGTCCATCTTGAATCTGAATAAACTCGCTATAGTACCAAACTCCTCACTTTAGCTCAGCTAGCGTAGCTAACAACATGTAGCCTGTGTAAGTTTGCGGCTACGCTGTGATTGGTCAGGATCAGAGTGACGTTGACAAACATGACAGGACTATCACCTTTTGATTGACAGCTGATTGGCCTGTGTTATTATGTTGTATTGGGGGGGCGGGACATCTATGTGTTGATTGAATTGAAGTGGTGTGGAAATCATGAATTTATCACCAAACTTAGTATTACTTGCTTATTTGTGTAAACATGAATGCATCACCAAACTCAGTATTACTTGCTTGTTCTTAGATTTACACAACACTTTTATACCTATATCAATGTACTGTACACAATGCTATATATGTTGTCACACCTTTATACCTTTATTAATTGAACTGTATGTATTGCTATGTTGAAAAGAGTACTCGCACAGAGAGAGTTGCAAACTCTGGCCCACTAAGTGAAGGGAGCTAGCTTTGTTTGTTGTCATGTTGAACTGTAGTAACCTGAGCCATGAGCAGAAATCTACTGTCTAACCCTCGTATGCATAAAAACCTTCACTGTTCAGCCTAAGTTCCAAAATGTAAACCGACACCAAAGATGAAACTGTGCCAAGAGGCATGGACACGCCTACCGCACCAACAAAGGCCGCCATTGGACAATGGCCTACACCGACCAATAAGAAGAAGGGACACTCATATTTTGCTAGTGTGTGTATACTGTATGTGAGAGCTGATTCGGGGCCCTTCTCTGGAACGTGACACAGTTAACTACCCTGGTGTCTGTGACCTCATGAGTATAACTTTGTGTTTGCTGCACCTTTGAATTGAATTGAATAAATGACTTGATATTTAACCCAAGGGTTCCTGGTCCGTCTGTTTTCAGATTAAATACGCAACAGCTATAACACATTTATATCAAACCACACAGCACCAGACGGATCAGTTACCAGAGTCTTACAAGGATTGACAACATTAGATAAAGAATTAGCAGAGAATTCAGAAGTAGAGAACTAGTTTGGTGATGATGTGGAAAGATGGTTCGGGAAATGGAAAGTTCTCATGTCACTGGCATCTTCAGTGTTCATAACTAAATCAATTTGTACATTGTCTCTACTGTTTATATTTCTGTATATATTGTTAATGGTTAATGTTTATATTTATGCACCAGCTAAACCAGAGCAAATTCTTTGTAGGTGAAAACCTACATTCTGATTCTGATTCTGAATACTTACTGTCCGAGTCCGGACCCAGACGCCGACCTATCCGGACCAGGACCTATAATCAATAAATTATTGAGGGATTTTCTATTTTAACCGGCGCAGCTTTTCTCGTATTTACGGCACTGGTTTAGCGGTTCAGGAAACTCACAGACCAACTTCATTTGAGTTAAGCCATCCCACGTGATGCTCCGCAGCCAATCAAATCTGTGCATTCCAGGCGGGAAACATTGTGACTGAATAATACAGATGAGAGGCGCGTGACAGACGGAAAGAGGAGTTAGCGATACAGAGAGAGATTTTTATTTGTGACTAAATAAAGCAAATAGCCCACCTGTCAGCATCATCAGCCACAGAGAGCAGTTTAACCCAGGACGTGCTAGTCTGGGTTAAACTGTTCTGATTCATTCTAACACTGGTTGAGAGTTGTTACATGGGCCGAAGCTTCATGGTGCTGAAGCTTCATGGTGCCGAAGCTTCAGGTGCCGAAGCTTCATGGTGCTTCATGGTGCTGAAGCTTCATGGTGCCGAAGCTTCATGGTGCTTCATGGTGCTGAAGCTTCATGGTGCCGAAGCTTCATGGTGCTTCATGGTGCTGAAGCTTCATGGTGCTGAAGCTTCAGGGTGCCGAAGCTTCATGGTGCCGAAGCTTCATGGTGCTTCATGGTGCTGAAGCTTCATGGTGCTGAAGCTTCATGGTGCTGAAGCTTCATGGTGCTGAAGCTTCATGGTGCTGAAGCTTCATGGTGCCGAAGCTTCATGGTGCTTCAGTTGCTCCATCAAGTGGACAATAAATGAAGCCCGGCGAAGTGCAAGGCTGCAGTGGATGTAAAGGATCTTTGCCCTGAAGATTCTTTGACGCACACATCTAAGACTGAATATAATGTTCTATTTAAAAATAAAGATGGATGTTATTACGTGTTATTGAGAAGAGAGTGCCTTACATGATAGTGCAGTTTAAGATCGGACAGAGAGAAGGGGAATGTACACGTTGGATGTACATGATCTTTTCAACAGATTTAGATTTGGTATCTTTACTCGCTCACAGGGAAGATGATGCTGGCGTCACATCACATAATATGCTCTCTGATATTAGATCCACTGATTTAAGAAGAGATGAACTTTGTTGGTGTTGCAGCAGCACAAAGACATAAGTACTGACACATCTCAGAGGGAAGTAAATTATATTTATTTAACAGAATTAGTTGATAGTTACATTTTTGGATTAATACAAAATATATAGAACAATAATAATAACATTCAAATAAAATTATATAATTATTCTACATAATAAATACTTTCACTTTTTACTTTCATACATTTTTAAAATTACAGAGAAAATCTTTCAGTTTGAGTAAAATGTAAAAGAAAACATAAAAACATTATTTTAATATAAATAAAATAAACATTTAGATAAAATGAAATTGTGGGCAGTTGGGAGCAATTTATGTAATAATTATGTACTTTTAATTTTGGTCCTTTAAGTATATCTTGATGCTAATACTTTCGTACATTTAGTCAAGTAACAATTTTATTGCAGTATTTCCACACTGTGGTACTGCTTCTTTTGCTGAAGTAAAAGTACTTTTTCCACCACTGTTGATGTTTAACTGACTTTTAAACTATATTTTATTCTGTTGGTTGCCATTTAAAAGTGAGATTTTGTGATTTAAATAAAGAAAACAAGTGAAGTTTCCCGTTTTAAGCTTTATATTTCCCTGCAGCTCCCGTCCAGCAGGTGGCGCTGCACACTTTATCCATTAGATGAATCAACAACGTAGAAAGTGAAGAATGAGCCGCAGAGGAAGTGAAACAACAACAGACTCATGCCTGCAGTAACGTGAGGTGATGGCTGACATGGAAGAAACAGACTTTAATTATATTTTAGATGACTGGTTTATAGAGTCCCTGAAAACGTGAGAAATATTGCTTCTTTGTTGAAACGCGTAAAGTCTATGTTAGCTGCTAGCTATGTTAGCTGCTAGCTAGAAGGTTCATTCTTCACGAACTAGCCTTGCAAACTGAACTCCGACTAAAAACCGTGGACGTGTAATTCGTCCTTTACGTTCCTCTCCCGCAGGAGTACATTCCGTATCGATCATTTCACAAGACCTTTTCTGAGTCTAATGTTTTAATTCGGCTTACTTTTACTACGCTTTGCGGCCCCATATTTAGCTTAAACGTAAAGTTTAAGAAGTGATTACCAAAATGTTGTTTGAAAACCTTATTTTGGGTGAACTATATTCATGCCGAATTGAAGAATAGATTATATGGATTAAAGAATATTAAAAGCTAAGTATGTATGTTAAGCACTGCGATAAGAAATATGAAATGTTTAATTGTTTGAAGGGAGTTTGGTGTCAAACTACAAATACCGAAGGTATGTTTGGAAGAACAAAAAATGACTGCTTTCTCTTACTGCACTTAGCCGCTTCCTATTCTACTAAAGGTCAAGTTTAAGAAGTGATTACTATAGTTGGTGCCAAACTTTTCTTTTTGAAATGCAAAAGGATGTGAATTCTGTTTTTAAAACTTTTGCTCAGTATTTTAATGCCGAATTTAAGACTGAATTTATAAGTGCTTAACCCTTGAGAGAGGAAGCATTTAATATTTATATTTTTGAAAGGAGTCTGGTGTCAAAGTAAAACATACTGCAGGTTTGAACAAAAATAAACTTCACTAATGAATAACCATGAAATGTTACAATATTACTTTACATTATGGAGAATGGGGAAGTGATGCCGTGGAGTAAAACGTCCACATTTTAATTAACACCTTCAGGCAGGGGTCTTCAACGTTTTAAGGCCAAGGACCCCCAAAGAGATGCAGCAGGGACCCCCTACTATATATACTGTATAACATGTGTTATATATTAAACTGGGCCAAGTGCCGTGAACATAACAGCTCAGACATTTTATAAGAAGCGTTGATAATAACCTATAATTGAGTTTTAACACCACTCTGGTTTCTACAGGTACAAAGACCTTCATGTGTATCAGCTGGAACGTCCCACCCAGGTCATAGAGTGGACGTCAGGGAAGAGTGAGTTTAAGATTAGACTATCAGCATTATCTAAAAGATATATTAATTGTTCTGCTAATGAGACAAAGATTCACACACATCAACAAGTGTATCCTGTATGTGTGGGGGTAGAACAGCTGATTCATTTAATTGATTTGCACAGTATTTAGTTTACATGTGAATAAAGGTCTGCAGCAGCTGATTGACTGCAGACTGAGGACACTATTGATTGTGCGATACAAACCTGCACAAGAGGAAATTAAATCTTTGATGGTTTGGTTTACAGCCGTGTGTGTCGCAGGATACAGTCCGTCTAAAAATGAAATTCTGGAGCTGCATTTACCTCCGAAACTCTTCGCTAATGAAAATAAGGTAACAAATCATAAACTTTGGGGTTTATTTTTTATGAAAGCATCACCCAGATGTCCCTTTAATCCTCTGCCATGTGTGTGTGTGTTGTGTTCAGGGTCTCTGTGCAGAGCGGGATTTCAAAGTTGTCCACGGTGGGTTCACAGACGGTCCTGTTCGCTGCCTCAGACACGTCCCAGGAACAAAGTGAGTTTCTAACACCAGATAATGTTTTAGTTTTTCTGTCTATTAAAGGTTTCAAAGCTTCATCGTGGACCCGATATATCGGTCTGCCCTAATGTACTCATTGTGTTGTTAATAACTCATGTTCTTAAAGTCATTCTAGGACTTATATCTCATTCATACTGAAGATAAAGTTCTGCTATAACCGCAAAATACAAACAGGTGTTGAATTTATTCTGTGCTGCTAAAGTGTTAAATGTAACGAGTTGAACCTGCAGAAGTTAAAGGCTCAGAGCGGACGCCATTACATTGTCTTAATTTAATACAATTAGAATTGTTTTAACGTAAAACATAATTGAGAATGTATTTAATTTGCATCTGTAAGTGTCATCGTTGTATTTAGTATGAATAGTATTTAGAAGTTTGTCTGCTCTCGTTATTAAGACTTGTTTGTATTTGTTATTTACTTTGATAAAAGTTCTTCTACAAGCTGTTTATGTTTGTAACATGTGCGTCATGTTGTCTTGTTTGTTTGTAACATGTGCGTCATGTTGTCTTGTTTATGTTTGTGTGCACTTCTGTCTGCCTGGGCTTTGAGGGAATGTATTAACACGAGTCCAGCAGAGGGGATTTGACTTTCATTTGAATATTAAAATGAATTAAACTCGTGTCCTGTTGTTCAGCTGCGTTGTCACCAACGACGGGCTGACCTCCGACCTGCAGCTGTGGACCGTCGGAGGAGACGACAGCGGTGAGTTCATCGGTCTGAAGTCACGCGACTGTGACACCGTCTGAAAATCTGTTTGTTCTTTTCGCACTTTTACACAATGTGATTGGTTATCGTGCTGCGTCCTATCGTCCAATGACAGACGTGATCAGGAGAACAGGAAGTGTCGCGGGGACGAGTGTTTCAGAGGGAGGCAGCAGGATCGCAGCTCGAGTCTCGTCACAAGTTCTTCATGGAGCTCAGAGCAGCGACGTCCGGCTCACTCAGCTGAGCTCAGGACAGATTCTCTACACGCTGGGTAACATGACAGAGCAGCGTGTCGTAAAATAATCATTTAAAGTCACAGCACAAGACGAGGACACTTATTAACAAGGCAATTCAAAAAGATTTGTTCTTTACAAAGAACTTTGAAGGCATCCAGACAAAGTGCACAAGAATCGAGAATATAAATAAAACCAGACGGGTATAAAACACCAACAGTAAAGTCTTCAGCCTTCATGGAGTGAGTTGCAGCTTCCTGGTGTATAAAAGTCCATTTTCTTTGTCCTTTCGTCCCGACAGAGACGGACTCCGCAGATCCTCTGAGTTCTCTGCAGTTTGTGAGCGACGCCGTCTTCCTCGCTGGCTGCTCCAACGGGAACGTTTACCTCGCCGACACTCGGACGTCTGCCGGCCCTCAGCTGTCCCCTCCGCCAGCGTCTCCCGGTGAGTCTGTCCTCTGGTGGACGGACGCCTCTGCAGGTCCGTCCAGCTGCAGCGTCGTCAGACTCTCCTCGTCCGGACAGGCGGTGATTTCAGACCTGAGGAACCCGGGAGGAGCCGTGAGCCGGGCCCAGCTGGACGTCCAATCACGTCACTGCAACCCGGACGATGTCAGAGTGTCGTGGGCTCCAGCGCTGGACGACTGCGTCGCAGTGTCGGGTGAGTTCACAGGACTCTTTACTGCCGATATGTTGGTCCTTTCATATCTGGAGATATAAATAGAGGTTTAGATAAATTGATAAATTGTACAGCCTTCAATGCTTCCTTTATCTGCTTCAGCACAGGGGGGTAATGCCGTCCCAGAATCCCTTGCAGCAGCAACATTTAAAGCTAAACAACATCTGCTGTTGTATAATTACGTAGCCGAGTGTCCTTGAATGTGAGTATTGTTCGGCTGTAGAGCTGTTTTAAAGTCCGCACGTCTCTGCAGGGTTCAGTGGAGCGCTTCAGATCTACAACACGTCAGTCTGGAGGACGGAGCTGCAGGAAGCTCAGCCACTGTTTGAGCATCGCGGTCACGCAGTTTCATCGCAGTCCGACGTCTTCGTCACCGCCCACATCTGGCATCCTGAGCGGCCGCGGACGCTGCTGTCTGCAGCCTCGGACGGCTCCGTCCACGTGTGGGACTGGGTGGAGCGAGCACAGTAAATGTCCCGTTCACGTGGGCGGAGCAGGAGGATGTTATCTGAGGCACTGCAGGAACATTTCACTGTGTTCAGGACACGAGGACACGAGGACACGAGGACACGAGAGCAGCTTCTGGATTAAACTGCTTTGAAACAAATGAACTTCACCAGAGAACAATGTTTTATGTGTGAAGTCAGCGTCAGCTCAGAGGAGTTCGTCTCTGACATGTTGTGTTGGCAGAAATAAAAACATTTCTGAACTTGTGATTCTTCTTCATGTTTTCTCTGCGTTCACAACAACCGCGTGCTTTTATGTGCGAGGACATTTCATCTGTTGCTTTAAAACAATCTGCAGACGAAGCAAATGTGTTTTAAAGGCCTACACAATGATCAACATGATTCTACTGATGATAGTAAATGTTATTCGTGCTGTAAAATGATGTGTTATTTACGACACAATGATCGCAGTATTTAATAAATCATGATTTAGTATGTCGACCACCGATGTTTACATCGCCGCTACCGGAAACACCCGACGCCGTGTTCTGACGTCACAAGTAGAACACAGTCCACCAGTCGAACACACAGACAGCACGGCAGACGTGGCGATGTCGGACTCTGGCTCGGATATTTCCACAGAATCGAGTGACAGTGAGTCGTCAATAGACTCGTTGCACTTTGAAGAAGAGGAGTTTATTGAAGAGGATGCCGGTGTCGTGGATTTAGATCATGAGAGTTTAACGTGGTGGAAACAGAGCAGCGCGAGACAGTGTTCAAGATGGAGACACAGACGGGAGCGAACATGCGGATGATGGTGACATGAATCTGGATTTGGCGGAGATCCTGTGCGACAACAGAACACAGACAGGTATATACATTTAACTATAGTTCATAGAACTTCTCAATATATAATAAATACATCACAACAACACGTAACATCATCCTCGATCGTAAACATCACAAGCTATCCTCTAGCGAGTCGATAGCTTGGTTTCCTTGAATTGTTATGAACCCGACTAGTTGTCCGCACATTGCTCGATCGCTAAATATTCAATCACTTCTCTACTTGGACACATCGACGTCTGTAAAGCTTGTAACTTGATTCTCTCTCGAAGTTTCTGTTATGATCGTGATTTATTACGAATACATCAATATTAAAAATATATATATGGCACATTTCACAACCTCTATCATATACCAGCCCAACAACACTGAAGTCTTTAGAATAAAGAAGAGTTTGTAATCTGTCAAAGAATCTTAGTAACATATGATAAAAGAATCACAAAGAAAGTCATAGTATTGTATGATAAACATAAGAAAAGTCATAGTACAAAAACATGTATATCAATATTCCTAAAGTAAACATTTAGAATGTTTGACAGTTGGCATCTAACCAGAAGTGCACAGAAGCAGTAAAGTGCAGCGTAATGTACACGTATAACACAGGTATACAAATTATAAATAAATATTAACACAAGTCCAGCAGAGTACCGATAACATCTAACATGTAGTGATGGCGAGATGAAGCTTCATGAAGCATTGAACCACTTGGTTCACTCATGGGCCGAAGCTTCATGGCGCTTCATTTGCTCTGCTGCGCCATCAAGTGGACAATAAATGTAAAAGCGGCAGAGTGATTGTAACGGCTTTGGTGTCGGAAGCTTTGAATTTAATAAATGAATGGATGATGTTTGTGATGCCAACACATAAATGATGGACTTATTAATATGGTGTCTGTCAATGGCGGGGTCCAAAGGAAAAGTGGAAACAGATTGGGGAGAGGGTTGTGATGTGCTTGTGCTACGTCAGCATCGATGAGGTGTTCTTCTGAACACAACACACTTCACCTTTTAAAATACCAGAAATGAGAAGAAAGACATTAGAACAAGGGATACGCTGCGTTGTTTACAGTATATTACGCTAGTCATGATTACTATGGGCATACCTTATTAGGAAAGATCAGCTCAAAATGTTCCCAGAGAGGGAAAATCTCCTCTTTGTTGCTGGTACCGTCGCAAAAAAAAGAAGCTCGAATAGATTTCAAACAAAAGTCCCAAGTCCACAAATTGTGAGGTTTCAATTGCGGTTTGCTCCCCCTTATATTTCAAATCGCACGCCAAACCCGCAAACCAGTTCCTGAATCAGTCACGTGGTACAGCAGGTTCGCGAGGCTTCGAACGTCATCACATACGTCATGAACACCTCGATACGCACTTCACAAAAGTCTTACTGACTGTCCTGGATTACTCGACACGTGCTTCGAAGCCTCGACACATCACTGTCACATAGGGTGATCGTTAAACGTTAAATAGACTCACGCTTTTACTCAAACTACAGAATAAAATGGGGAAGCCTGTTATAAACATTGAATCTATACTTAATTAAGCTAATGAAGTGTAATTAGCTAAAGTTATTAATACTACAAACAATAACACAGATATCAGCTAGGGCCTGGTGTAAACTCGTTACGTACAGTAGGTCTAGAGCGATGATGGCTTTATGCTTGAAACAATAAATACAGTAAACAAGTAGCACGGCTTACCTTCGCTCTCTCCTTTTGGCGAATGCATTTCGTCGTCTCTCTGGTGGAGGACTCTGCACCGGCGGACGTGTTTGAGTCGGCGTGCTGGCTTGTGCTGGCTGGGGTCTCGGCAGTATTGTAGGCACAACATCTGCGTTCAGTTTTAAATTCTTTTTGAATCTCATTTCCTTGCCGATCAGTTTGTTCAAAACACGATCTCTCAAAGTGCTGCCCACAAATCGTCGGTTTCATCGACCTAGTCCAGCAAAGTCTGCTCTCATTCGACGCCCTTGTCTTGTCCATAAACGCAACATTTTATCATCTTTTGGCCACAGAAAGCCAGATTTGGAGACGGCCCCACATCCCCATACAACTCATGGCTTGCCAATTATTCTTGGCGATCTATTGTTGTCCGTTCTTTATCATAATAATTGACATCAGTCTTTGCTGGACGCTTCAACGCAGACGAACACTGGCGGCTGACCCGAGCTGTATTCTACATGTGACGTCATCGCCGAACATTACCGAAGTGGATGTTTCCGGCGCGACGATTGTTGCTAGCGGACAACTTTTTTATGCTATTAAAATACAACAATAACAAAAAATATATGGCACATTTCACAATAAAAATGCAACCTCTATCATATACCTAGCCTACTAACACGTACAAAATAGCATTTCGTAAGCTCTCTAAGATATGCTGGAGCCTGACCATTAATTGATTTGTAAGTCAGGAGAAGGATTTTGAATTTTATTCTGTATTTTACCGGGAGCCAGTGCAGAGCAGCTAATACAGGAGTAATATGATCCCGTTTCCTTGTTCTAGTCAATACACGTGCCGCTGCATTTTGGATCAACTGAAGAGTCTTAACCGACCTTTTGGGACAACCTGATAACAATGAGTTGCAGTAATCCAGCCTTGAAGTAACAAATGCATGGACTAGTTTTTCTGCATCATTTTGAGACGGGATGTTATTTTTGCAATGTTACGTAGATGAAAGAAGGCAGTCCTTGAGATTTGTTTAATGTGGGAGTTAAACGACAGATCCTGATCAAAGATGACGCCAAGATTCCTTACAGTGGTGCTGGAGGCCAAATTAATGCCATCCAGAGCTTCCAGTGTTTCCCCTACCATTGTCTAGGCGCTGCGCCCCGCCAAGAGAGCCCAGCGCCCCGCCAACAGAGCCCAGCACCCCACCAACAGAGCCCAGCGCCCCGCCAACAGAGCCCAGCGTCCCGCCAACAGAGCCCAGCGTCCCGCCAACAGAGCCCAGCGTCCCGCCAACAGAGCCCAGCGTCCCGCCAACAGAGCCCAGCGCCCCGCCAACAGAGCCCAGCGCCCCGCCAACAGAGCCCAGCGTCCCGCCAACAGAGCCCAGCGCCCCGCCTGAAATTCAAGGTGTTTTTTTTTTTTTTAAATCGAAAAAAAAAATCTATATAATTTTTTATTCACAACTCACAGGTCTCTTTTATTAAATAAACTAAACACTTCTGCTATTGATCTAATTTATGTGCACGTTTTAGTTTGTACTGTCTACTTTGCGCATTCACATTCTCTCCTTTGCTCCGTTTTGCGAAGGGCGGGGCTTCACAGCTGACACACACACACACACACACATGCGCACACCTACAGAGCGGAAGAAAGGAGAGGGGAGAACTAAATAGAAACCGCACCACACACACGCACGCAATCCCCCGTCCCCGTCGCACAGTGAGCGCCCCTCCAAAGCAGTAAAGCTAAGGGAAACACTGGCTTCTATGTCATTAGAAAATGCATTTCGGAGGCGTTTAGGGCCAAGTATAATAACTTCAGTTTTGTCTGTGTTTAACATCAAGAAGTTGCTAGACATCCAAGTTTTTATGTCTTTAAGGCTTGAAGTTTAGCCAATTGATTGGTTTCATCTGGTTTAATTGATAGATATAATTGGGTATCATCATCATAACAATGAAAGTTTATAGAGTGGTTCCTTATAATATTGCCCAAAGGAAGCATATATAAGGTGAATAGAATCGGTCCAAGTACAGAACCCTGCAGGAACTCCAAGACTGACTTTGGCTGTCATGGAGGATTTATCGTTAACAAGTACAAATTGAGATCGCTCAGATAAATAGGACTTGAACCAGCTTAGTGCGGTTCCTTTTATGCCAACACAATGTTCCAGTCTCTGTAGTAGAATGTCCTGATCAACAGTGTGGAAAGCAGCACTGAGGTCTAACAAGACAAGAACAGAGACAAGTCCTTTGTCTGAATGCCATTAGAAGGTCATTGGTAACTTTCACCAGTGCCGTCTCTGTGCTATGATGAACTCTAAATCCAGATTGAAAAACCTCAAATAAACTATTATTATGTAAAAGATCACACAACTGTTTTGCGACTGCTTTCTCGAGGATCTTAGCGAGAAAGGGAAGGTTAGATATCGGCCTATAGTTGGCTAAAACCTCTGGATCAAGACTAGGCTTTTTAAGAAGTGGCCACAACTTTAAGTGTCTCTGTTTCACTGTCTGTCACCAAACTTTAATACTTTCCCAGCAGGTGCTTCTAACAGCAGTACCTGTGTCAGTGTGAAGGCGATGATCACTGAGGCTGCAGATACAGAGATGAGCAGCAATGTCAACAGCTGACACTGTTCAGAATCCACAAATCGCTTGTCATTTATCCAGTAAAACAAAATGCTCCGTGCCAGCTTCTCAAATGTGATCATTTCATGCTTTTCTCCATTTTCTATAATTGTACCGACTAAACAATTCATAAATGAGTTTTTACAGATGAACTGGTAATAAAGAATGATGAGTTGCAGATAGGGATGTCCCAATCACCTTGTTTTGCTCATTAAACACTTGGATATCTGCCTGATGGAATACTTAGAATTACTTAAATGTGGAATAAATATACATCTGACATTTAAATAACAGCTGTAGCTACTAAGTCTGACAGTTAATGTTTCACAAGCTGCTTCATCAAAGTGCTGAAGTTTAGTTCAAGTTTTACTTCTTATATATTTAGTTTTAGTTTGTTAGGGCCAGGTATAACGTCTCTGGAGTATGAAGCTACATATTAAAGCTGCAACTATTAACAATTATTTTTTATTATCGATTAATCTGCAGATTAATCTGTCAGAACATAGTGAACAATGTTTATCCCAGCTTCTCAAAGTCCAAGGTGAAGTCTTTAAATGTCAAGTTTTATCAGAAACACAAAAGATATTCAGTTTAATATGATATAAAACAGAGAAAGGCAGGAAATCTCCATATTTGAGAAGCTGAAAACAGAATGTTCTAACATTTCTACATGAGAAATGACTTTAACGATTAATCTGTTCCCAGAACAGTTGCAGAGGAATCCGAGTAACCCACTAATTGTTTCAGCTCTGTAGTTATTCCAATGGACACTCTAAAGTGTCGTGTGCGTGCGTGTGTGTTGCAAGGCTTTTGAAAAGGACACAAGAGCCAGTTATTATATTGATTGACTGACAGAACGCCGAGCTGTGAGCCTGAACTCTCTCGTGGTGTAATAATGACGGCGGAGACATAATCACTGAACGATCGGGATGAGTCACGACTATTTTCTGCTGTGAAGCTTCTGAAAAACAGTTGGTTTGTGAATGAGTTTACATTTGAATGTGCAGGAGGCAGAGAACGACCACCATGTGGAGCCAGAAGAGCGGCTGTTAGAGCAGCACAGAGGAGCGACCATGAGTTCAGATCGACACTCATTCCTGGAAGTTAGCAACGCGCTGGTTCCCTCTATAATAGATGTTTCCATTGGATTATAGCAGAAGATAAACTCAACATATCAATAATGTGTTTTTGATTAGTAGCAATTCTAATTAAAGATTTCTACATTTCATTTCTCACAAGTCGAGTTGTTAAATTCTTCATAACAATTTATTTCAGCCCCTCTGGTTAAATGTTAGAGCGGCCATATACTTACCTTTTGTTCAGCAAGATAGTCTTCACAAATAAACAACTTTTATACATTTTGAGGCGTTAATTCATTTGCCAGAAGTAAAATTTAACGTTAGTCAATACCTGAACTACACCATGTCGCATAACTCAGGTCACCACCACTAAGTGTTCCACGTCTAGTCGTCTCATTTATCCACCGCCTTTTTAAGACACGTAAAAGCTTCAAAATTCCCAAATGGGGGATTTACTGACTTATTTTATGTCAAGAAACAGAACGTTAAAACCTTGTAAGCTTGTGTTAACCACAACCTTATTTCAGGAATTCAAACAAAATCCCATCGACTTGGAAACAAAGGAACCAGAAGTGTTAACACGCCAACAGTTCACTGAGCTCCAGGGACTATAATCCACTGACCATCTCATGTCCTGTAGTAAACATCTGGCCACCTGGGAGTCAAAGTCTTGTGATTGTAATGAAAGTCTGTTCAATTTGCTGTAAATTGATTAAAAACTATAGAAGAAAACCATATGATGTTATATTTAAAACTTTATAGCTGCAGACTGTAACTGTATCCCACGGTCTGACCCGGAGCATCGACATGCAGCGCTGGTGAAATGTAGGATTAATATCCCTTTAAAATAATCACTATGATTGCTGCCATTATCCTCCATTATCAGCTGCTCGCTTTGATCGCCGGTCACTCACAGCGACGCTGCAGACAGTTTGAACTTTAATGCAGCGCTCAGTGCTGAAGGTGAGAGAAAGAAAAGAATCACACATCTTTTCATTTATAAACGTTATTTTAAATATCTCATGTCATCAAGAATGATCGTGTAAAACTCAAAGACTGTCAGATTTAATGTCTACAACTGTTATTTCAATGTGTCGGATTAATCAACATTCGAGCCTAAAATACGTCTAGTTTTGTCACAACAGTCACAAACCGAGAAATATTCACTTCACAATGAAGTAAAACAGACAAAAGCAGAGTACTTCAGTTAGCAATCAATTAGCAAAATTGTTTGTTAAATTATATTGCAAAAATTGGCTGTTTATTTACTACACATTAAAAACACAGAAGCCTGAGAGCCAACAAACGTAGACTTTAAAGGCCTACACAATGATCAACATGATTCTACTGATGATAGTAAATGTTATTCGTGCTGTAAAATGATGTGTTATTTACGACACAATGATCGCAGTATTTAATAAATCATGATTTAGTATGTCGACCACCGATGTTTACATCGCCGCTACCGGAAACACCCGACGCCGTGTTCTGACGTCACAAGTAGAACACAAGTCCACCAGTCGAACACACAGACAGCACGGCAGACGTGTCGGACTCTGGCTCGGATATTTCCACAGAATCGAGTGACAGTGAGTCGTCAATAGACTCGTTGCACTTTGAAGAAGAGGAGTTTATTGAAGAGGATGCCGGTGTCGTGGATTAGGGTTAGGGTTAGTGGAAGTGATTACCATTGACATGTATTATCTTGTATGTTACAGAATGTATCACTATGTGGCATACCGCCGGTGAGAGTCTGTTGGGGAATACTTGGTAAGAACCACAGACTGCCATCATGTGCCATTCAAAAGATCTGTGCTACGTTTCCATCTGACAACTACACGTCGTTCAAGTATCAGCACTTTATTAGAGTCAATAACAAAACACAACGTCAGTTCAGTGATTGGATCTGCTTCTCTACAGCACAACAGCATCCCTCTGGTTTGGTTCTTCCACCGACTGCTGAGTGGAGCTGGGACTTCCAAAGGTTCCTCATCAACATTGTCTTGGCACAAAGCGTAGAGTCTCAGTCAAGAGTTCAGTAACACACTCTGCAAAATATATGTTTTATAATCAAGCATTATATATAATATGTGTGTGTGTGTGTGTATATATATATATATGGACCTTTTTCCTATCAAGGGCCATTTTATTTTTATTTTTTTTACAACATCCTTCGAGGGCCGTACTAATTATTTAACTCTAAGTCTCAGCCCATTCATTTCACCTTTCTTTTATGCTGTGCAAAAAAGCTACTTTTTTTATCCATGTATCTTCTGTTTTATCAGAAATGTATCTCGTCACAGCAAAAGAACATATGAAGTAAAAAGGCAGAACACAATAATTAAATAGAATAGAAAGAAGGGTTAGTCCTTTCAGCTCGTGCAGTTCGGCATGTTTCGTGCAGTAATGACGCTCGAGATTATTTCTTCTGGTAAGTGACATTCCACATGCAGCTTTCTGTTTTACACTCGCCATGCTGCTTCACTGATGTTAATGACAGTCTCGTTTTTTGACATGACGTGACCACGTGATGACACGTTCCGCTCGTGTTGTGTTCAGGGACCCTGACCGTGGCCAGGAAAAACAGTCAGTCCCCCATTTAAAATATTGCCGCCTAGTTTTTTTTTTTGCTAGTGGATTTTCTTTGCGTGAGTTTTACGAATTACCTCGAGGGCCGGATCAAATGGTCCCGTGGGCCGTATACGTCCCCCCCCCCCCCCCCTCTGCTCTATCATATACCAAGCCCAATAACACTCTTTAATTAATCCTGTGTGCAGAGCAAGCACCTGTACAGAGCAATATGGGAGTTTCTGATTCATTTCATTGTATTCATTTATACATAGTATACACAATATAGCTACACTAATTACAGGACAAGAAGAAGAACTCGGATCCTTTATTTAAGTAAAAGTATCAATACGATTAAAATTCATCTTGGGTAAAGTACGAAACAAATGTCCTTTAAGTGTCAAAGTAAAACTGTTATAGTTCAGTGATATGAATCTGAAATGTGCCATTGTTCACATAATGAGTACTTTAAGTATGTTAATACTGCTGATACTGTACTTTTACTTCAGGGTTTTTACAGACTAGAGTATTTATACAGTGTAGTATTGCTACGTTTACTTAAGTAAAACACCTGAGTAACGTCACTTCTACCACCACTGATAATATACTTATAGCATGCATCTATGAATCAGTAAACCGTTGATCAACAGTAAACATTAACAGGTGTCTTACCTTTATCCAGGTGTGTGTAGCATCAGTCTCCATTCATCCCGGCTAACGTTAGGTGTACTTCAGCTAACGTCGCTAGCTGTTAGCACAGTAGGTAAAACAGGTGAGTTGATTGGGGCCACGAACGTTAGCATCAACATTAGCTCCTTGAAAAGCTTTTGTTTTACCTTCGACATCACGGTAACAGCTCTTTCTTTATTTACTTGTTATATATTGAATAATACGGGAAAGTTGTTTGTTGCCAGTGACTTCAGTTTGTTTAGCCCGCCAAATTAACTCTTCTTCTTCTTCGGGTTTAATTGGGTTCTTCTTCTTCTTCTTCTTCTTCTTCTGCGGCAGTTGCCATCCAGTTTATTTGTGCATGAACGCCACTTCCTGTTCCGGATTGTGGATCAGACTGTAGACTAAATACCTTTCTTTAAAACATTTTTTATATTTAAATTAAAAATAATTGATGGTTGGGAAATCAGCCTATAGGCGCACTATCGCCACCTACTGGACTGGAGGGACGGTGGAGTATTTATTATACAGAGAACTAGGTCACCAGGGCATTGATTTCATCGTGTGTGCGTGTGTGTGTTCTTTCTCTTGTCAAGTTCCGTAGGTACTAAAGGCTTTTTAACTTGTATGTTCCCTACTGAGGAGCACCTTCAACACACTTGAGCTTTTGAAAATAATTGTTAGTTGCAGTCAGACAGGAGTTACCACATTTGGAAGATAAAACCAGTTAATTCTCATCTCTACCCGGATCAGCAGCATCGACACCCATCGGCTGCAGAGCTGTCACTTTTGTTTGTTGTCAATTTGAGACACTTTTAAATGAAAACAACTCTTAAAAGTGTTTGATTTGAGCAAAATCTGGTTTAATAATCAAGCGATTTATTTGCTTATAAAAAAATCTGAATAAAGACAACACAAGACAGAAGTCCAGCTTTAGACAATACATTATTTATATATAATATATACTTAAAGATTTCTGAAGGAACAATGATATGCTGGGTTACATTCTGATTGAAGCCCTTTATTATTATTATTATTATTAAGCTTTTTAAAAAAAAAAGGTATTAAAATGAAACGAAGAAAGAAAAAAAACACCAAAAATGACAAACGGCAACAGAAAGAACAAAATCCACGAGACAACAAAAACCAAATAAAACAAAATGATCTCTTTCAGCCAGTCGCAACACGTCTCCTTTGTTAGTCTCCCCAACAAATCTCAGAATCTGCAGCTTTGATTGAAGTCAAAGTCCCATCAATCTCACATTGTGAGTCCATGTGCAAACTTTATTCTGGAGCTTTTCAGGACTAATCCTCTCACAGACTTTGAGTTAAAGCCAATCACACTGTTGTTTTCAGAAAGTTTAATTTCATCGATCCTCATCATCCCGTCACATTTACCGCAAGGAAATTAAAGCAGGGACAAAACTACAGAAGCTTATTTCTAACAGTGAGAAACTTTTCACTATAATGACAAACTTGTAACGAGTTCGTATCTCAGAGAAATTCCAAATTTAATTAACGATGTATTAATTTTAAAATATCTTCTAAAACTTAACGAGTTGATGAGGATCAATGCAGCAGAGTCTTGATGAGTAAAAACAAAGAGACATCAGCGACAGAAATAAACACGTTAAAATGGACGTTTAAAGATCAACGCTGAGCGTTTAAAGGAAGCTTAACGTTTTGATCATCAGTCACCTGATCAGCTATTTGAAAAAAAGGAAACAATTCAAAATGACAATTTAAATTAAAGCCACTACATTAGAGTTTCTGTTAATGTAATCAAAAGCCTTGAAATCAGATCCGAAACATTTCGATCACATTGTGTCCGAACAAACCGCTGGACGATGCAGACTGATTAAAATGTTGATGCTGTTTTCAGAGATTTCCTGCTTTTACCGGTATTAATCATATTAAAGTGAATATATTTGAGTTTTGGACATTGAGGACATTTTATTGACCGAATGATTCATCTAGAAAACAATCGATAATGAAAACAATAGTTGCAGACTACCACATTTCTGGTATCGGGACATCCTGAGTAGAATCCACTTAGTCAGACTTCAAATGGTTTCCCCTCTCTGCGCCCCGTCCTGCAGACGCGGTACCCCGTCCTGCAGACGCGGTACGGCGTACCCCGTCCTGCAGACGCGGTACGGCGTACCCCGTCCTGCAGACGCGGTACGGCGTACCCCGTCCTGCAGACGCGTACCCCGTCCTGCAGACTAGCTGTGATTTCTCCAGGAGATCAGGTTTCTCTCACCTCCTGCTTTACAGAAGCCAGGATCTCTTGTTTACTTGACGTTTTGAAAAGGCTGCAGATGCTGCTGAGATGTGACAGACGGGAGGAGGGAGACGCGCAACAGCGTCATTTCAGAACGGATCCGAACTGTACAACAAAGAATAAACCCAAAACAAATCTGTACAAATGTACAAACAAAAAAACAGGATTAAAAACATGAAGATTTGTTTTAAGGACTCCAGCGTTGAAGTAACTACTCCACCTGGATCAAAGTCAATGTGCCAACTTTGTTACGTGCAAAGCAAACCGGCCACAGCGACTTTTCTAAAAGCTGGTTAGTGATCGTCAACATGTCACGTTCTCTAAATCATCTCCGGTTGTTTGACTGCAGCAACATTAACATTAAATCTGTAAAAGACAAAGAAAACGATCCCATTCTTCTCCCTGTTCTGACGCAGACGTGTGAAGAGAATGATGTTTGATGTCACTTATATGTTACAGTCCACCTCTGAAGAGTTTCATTCCAGCATCTACTCTGTTCCTGAAGCTGCTCGGTTCTAACGGAGGGCTTCACACAACGTGCACCTCTCCGCCAGGCCTCGTGCAAAACAAACCCAACCGGAGCGAGAGCACTGGCAGCTTAACAAGCAGCCGTGTTCACAGTTCACTCTCGATCTGCCTGAAAACACTCATTTTCCTCCCGTGGTGACGAAGAGGAGACACCACAGGATCAGAGTCGGCTCAGGTGCAAGAGACGAGCTGCCTGCAGAGGAGAAGCGTTTTCTCATGTGCAGAGATGTTTGACGCAACACAGAGTCCGTTTCCTTCTACGCCCACATAACTACGCAGGGTTTGCATTTGTCTACACGGCATGTACTCCCTCACATTACTGCTGCTCCGCACGAGGGCTTCACAATAAATCTATTTTATCGCTTCATATAAAACTATTTAGCAATATTTCAGATTTAGAACCATGTTAACAGGGAACCTAATAATGTCAATCTGTAAACTTGAAGGTGCGCACACACACACACACACACACACACACACACACACACACAGTCTAATATCTTTTCCTGTAAAATGTCCGGTGTAATAGGAAACACTGGAGTATTGTTACCACAGCCCGAGACATGCAGCGGAACAACAACAACGACGACGACCTCTTGACACGATTACACTGAATATCATTTGCAGCAGAACTGACGATCCCAGCTGATTGGACCTCCAATGAGGAGAAACTTTAAAATATAAATTTCTGCAGAGAAAATCACACAAATAAAAAAAGGAGTCGAACTAAATTAATAATTTGCTAATTTATTTTAAAAGGTTTTGGCTCCAAATTATTGCCCTTTAAAAACTGTTATATTCCTCACGTTACAAAAATGTGAGAAGTCATACGTGTTTCATTTTCAGTTTGCCTCTTTATCAGGAATGAAACTCTTCACAGGAGCACCGGGAAGTTTTTCTTAGAGGCCTTTTCAGTTCCTGGTTCAGCGACAGATCACATGATTTAGGTGATTAGACGCTGTGAAAAAGTAAAGGCAAAACATACGGAAGGGAAGGACGGCCATGTTAGCGGGTGTTGGCAGACAGTGGAGGGAAAGTTCCTGTGAGGTTACACAAGAGTTGAGCAGGGGGGTGCGTTTGTTTTGTGTCCTCAGAAGCACAGGGAAGAGCCACTGGCAGGAAGACGACGCGCCGAATGTTTCTTTCCAGCAAAAGCAAAGCAAGTGAACTACTGAACGAGACTTACAGCCTCATGATGCAAGACGAGAGAAACACGCGCAGGCTCCAACACTTCCTGATTATTGCATTTCATTCACTGGAAGCATCAGCCAAGTGTTGAACAAAAGAAATCCACTGCTGCTCTACGACGGCGTATCAGGGTCATTGTAGGTCAAACTAATAATACTTAGGGAGCAGAGGGAGGGGGTAATATTCAGGGGAAATAAACTTCTACATTTACAATATTCTCTGAGATTGAAGTGGTAAATAAAGAAAAAATAACTCACAAATTTGCGATAAACAAAACTTGAATTTATTCCTGGATATAAAGTCTTATATCTGCGAGAAAGATATCCCCCCCCCCCCCCCCACCGATACGCCGTCGTAGCTCTCTGTGACGCATTACATCATTTTGTATCCTGATCACAGTTTTGTAAATCCAGAAATTAAATTACAGCCAATATTTAATGCATCAAACAAACTTTGTAGAGAAGTCTCATCCAAGAGGAAGGAACTTCTACACGGTTCGGGTTCTTCCACTACAGGAATTCAGCGTGCGGCCACAATAACCCTGATTCAGAATATCTGACGCGTTTTAATCATTCGTTTGTGTTCAGAGTTGGGGAGTACGTGACGAGCTCAGTTACACTTCCCACTAACTAGGGCTGTACCCAATGTTATTTAGTTTTATATTCAAAGCGTCTGCTGTGTTATTGCCGTTATACAACTGTGAAGATGTTGTTTTCTGAAAAGCTAAACGCCAACAAATATGGAATGAAGCAGAATTATGTTAAATTCACATAGTGGAAAACATTTTTATGCAGCTCAATACTAAAACCATTGCCTGGCTTTTAAACAACTCGTACATATACTAACAGAGTCAGAGGTTCCTGGATGTTTCAAGTCTTTCAATTGTCTTGCAGGAAAAAGCGAATTTTCCAGGAAAAGTCTACACGGAACTGCATCTGGTTCCTGCGCTTCAGAACTACTCCCCCCCGTGTAATGTGTTTCAGAGTCAAACTGTCATGAAGTCCCTGTTTATTTGCTGCGTGGATTCATTAACAAATAACCCTTTTTTCTTTCTGAAGGCCGAGCGCAATTTTCTACAAGGCACTACGTGACGGCAAAGGCAAAAGGTAGAGTTAGTTTTTGAGGGACGACTGCTGAGAAAACTGTGTGTGTTTGCAGAGAACATCACTCGCGCTGATTTGTCAGAAGCAACTACATTTAGGTCAACTAGAAAAGCTCTGGGTTTAGCGTAATATCTACATTTTGTTATTGATAAAAAAGGGATCTCAAATTTACAAAATAGCGCAGAAAACACCAAACTTCTATTACAAAAGAGCCCCGTTTGGTGCAAAACCTGAAGGACAGAGGACATCAAAGGTTAGAGACCAAACATTTGCTTTTCCCTGCAGAAATGACAAGCAATCACCTTGTGTAGTTCATGGACATACAATTAAAAAGGAAAAACAACTGGAAAAAGGAAGCTTCTTAGATGAAATTAACTTAGAGGAGGAATGCTTCTCATTAGCACCATCGTGTTCTGTAGTGACTAATCGCAGCCTAATCAAGAGCAAAAAGTGGAAGTGATGAAAAGTCAGTTTTCCCCCAGAGTTCTGCTAATTCCACGTTTCATTGTTTAAATCACTGTTCAGGAAAATATTTATCCCGGCTGGAATTAGAGGAAAAAGAGAAAAATATTTTGGTTTGAGGTGAATGAATGAATCCTCGGAGGTGGAGCACGATTCTTCATCTGGGAGCAAAGAAATAAGTATTTCCTCCTCGACGTGGGGACGAGGTGGTTCGTCGGGAGGAAGTTCGCTCCTCAGTCGCTGCTGTCGTCTTCGTCGTCATCGTCCGACAGGTTGTTGAACTTTGACCCCAGCCGGGTGATGGAGTCTGAGCGCGGCCCTCCCGACGTCAGCTGCACGAAGCAGTACTCGCACACGCGAACGGGTTTGGACGACTGGCTGGGCAGGAGGTACTTCTTCTCAGAGCACGGCCCGCACACCACGTAGCCGCACTTCCTGCAGTGGTGGCGGCGGCTAACCGGCGTGAACTTCACCTTCTGGCAGCGCATGCACACCGTCGCCTCCGAGTCGGGGATCCACACGGCGGCATGCTCTCCCGTCGGGGCCTTCCCGCTCTTCTGCAGCAAGTCTCCCACACACTTCCCTATGTGGTTCATCCACTCAGACTTCTCCGTGGCGGTGGCGGCGTAGACGGCGAAGGACTTGGTGGGCGTCTTGATGAGCCAGCCGTTGCGCAGGTCGCCTTCGTCCGGCACCGTGTCGATGGTGACACTCTCCAGCGGGATGATGTGCTGCTTGTTGTACTTCTTCTTCTGGATGACGATGTTGCCGTAGACCAGGATGTCGTTGAAGAGGAAGAACTGCCGCGCCTTGGGCTTCTTGCGGCAGAGTTTGGTGAGGACGCCCTCGCCAATCAGCACACGGCCGGGGATGGCCAGCGGTTGGCCCGCTGCGCCAAAGCAGCCCTCCACCACCGCAATCCTCTTGGAGTTGGCCTCGCTGTTCGCAAGCCGGTCCACCATCTTCACCTCACCTGGAGGACAAACAGAGAGAGAGCAACGTTTGAGAAAAAAGATTTTTATCTATTATGTTGTAGAAACTAGAAATCAGTCAAAGTTATAGAAATAAGATTAAATCGAACATTTTCTTTTTACACATTTATAACGAGTTACTGCTGAGGAACCCAGCACTGGATGATTGGAAAGAAGAACGTGGACAATTATCAAGCTTTTTTTATACTTTCATTTTGATAGTTTTTAACAGGAATAGTCTGAAAACAGGAACCGAGCTGCTCTCAGTGGACGTGTGTGTTCTTTGTAAATAAAGAATGTAATTATAAGACACCAGGAGGTCCCTCTTCTGTGCCGTGAACCTGATGGCAGCGCAGCACGGCTCAAAGGCAGCTTTTCTTACAGTAAGCAACGCAGGAGGTGAAAGGTCACCGATGATGGGAATGTGAGGGTCAAGCACAGAGTTGTGACCTCAGAAAGTGATGATGTACACAGTATAATGTTCGTTTTACAACTTTTAATTGTTGATGTGAAGCTTATTATTTTACAGATCCCTCAAAATATAAATAACACCACAACAAGAGCCTAAAATATTACAAATCAACTCCTCTGGCTAAAATCTGTGCAGCTGGTTAACGTTAGCTGTTAGCGACCGGCATAGGAGGTGCTATTGACTTGCAGTAAGGTGCGTTCAGGCTCTATTCAGTAAGAATGAGTGTTGGGCAAAGAGAAAGTATCATGATGTGTTCAAATGTTATCTTGTGAAATGTTGGCTTTGGCAAGAAACATATTCAAGTTTACAGTTGTTTGAAGGAGATGTTTTCACAGCATATAAAATACATATTAGAGCGAATTATGAGCCGTTTAACTTCCTGACATCCCTGATTCTGACGAAATGTCAACAACAGCTCATCATTTAGTTTTTTGCACTGGGGGAGGGTGACTGACGTGTGTGTGTGTGTGTGTGTGTGTGTGTGTGAAAATGTAACCCGCCGATCAGCACATGTCCATATCTGGTTGGTTAAGCCCGTTTTCTTGGTCATAAATTCAGCTCTTAGGAACGGCAGTTTACTTATTTCTCACAAGAGGTCTTCGGGGGTCCGTTCATCTCTGAGGAAATGTTCTGGTATTCAAATCAGATATTAAATTGGTGGGAAGATAACAGGAATCTGACTGCGCTGGCACACACACCTACTTGTATAGAGTTGTTAATAATCATAAGAGGACATTATTTTAAAAGCAAACAGCTGATGTTACTTTTCATATAGTGCTGCTAACATTTATTTTGTTCAACAGGAAATTATCTTATCTTTTGTGGGTAAACAAACCCCAGAACTGAACTACTGTAAACTGTCCCGCGTGAAAACAAAGTGATTTTTGAATCCTTGGTTTCTTGCTTTTCAAAATAAACCAGAGTTTAGAAACAATGCCAAATTAGCCAGCAGATGCCAGTGCAGGCTGGACCGGGCTCCCCAGTGATCTGCACATTAATAACCCAGGGAGCTGCTCCTGACATCCCTGGAGAGGACAGAGAGGCTGCTGGCATGCTAACCCCGTCAGCGGGGGCTCGTTGCCCACCATTCAGGCAGCTGGCCAACCAGCTCCCACCAGCAGACAGATGAGGGCACGAAGAGTAAAGGCTCCGGAGAGAGAGCGGCATAAATACAGGCTGCAGGCTCCCGACCCAGTAATCAAAGAGACAGAGTGGGATGAAACGCACGGGAAATGCAGCGAAAATACAACTGAGCTTTCTTTGCTTTGACAAATGTTTCAGCAAAGACGGGAAGAAAAATAGAGAAATCTGCTGCAAAATCAGTCGATTAGGCCAATATAAGTTATAACTAGATGAACTAAGTTTACAAAAAAACGCTTTGAAACAATACAAAACAAAGTTTTTATAGTTCCTGTCTTCTTTTTTTTTTCTACAAAAGAAAACACACCTTTCAACCCCGCTGGTGACTGAAGACTGCAACTAACAATTACTTTTAATTATGAATTAATTGGCTGATTACTTCTTCAGTTATTTAATTAATTAATTACTCTTTAATTAATGAAAAGGTCCAAGAAATGTGCAAAGACGATGTCTTTAAATTGCTTGTATTGTCCAACAAACAGTTCAATCTCATAGTACCTTATAAACCAACTAGAGCATTACGCTCCCAGACTGCAGGGTTACTTGTGGTTCCTAGAGTCTCTAAGAGTACAATGGGAGCCAGAGCCTTCAGCTATCAAGCTCCTCTCCAGTGGAACCAGCTTCCAGTTTGTGTTCGGGAGGCAGACACACTCTCCACATTTAAGAGCAGGCTAAAGACTTTCCTTTTTGATAAAGCTTATAGTTAGGGCTGGCTCAGGCTTGCCCTGGATCAGCCCCTAGTTATGCTGCTATAGGCTTAGACTGCCGGGGGACACCTCCCTGCTCTCTTCCTTCTCTTCCTCTCTCCTCCCCTCCCTCTCTCTTCTTCTCCCTCTCTATCTGTATGCATTTATGTAAATGTATGTTACTAACTCATCATCCGGGGCATCATCCCCGGAGTGTCTGTCTCTCATGTGGCAGGTTGCCACTGATAAAGTTTACGTCAGGATCATGAATCGTGGCTGCGCCTGCTGCCCTGGTCCTGCTGGACACCGGGAAGCCTTATTGACATTTTCCTGGATTCATCCAAACTTTATCTTTTTCAACACAACATCATTTCTGTCAAATGTTGTATTTGTACTATGTTGTTTATCCTGTACACACGACATCTATTGCACGTCTGTCCGTCCTGGGAGAGGGATCCCTCCTCAGTCTCTCCCTGAGGTTTCTTACATGTTTCCCCTTTAATTATGGGGTTTCTTTTAGGAAGTTTTTCCTTGTGCAATGCGAGGGTCTAAGGACAGAGGGTCTAAAGACAGAGGGTCTAAGGACAGAGGGTCTAAGGACAGAGAGTCTAAGGACAGAGAGTCTGAGGACAGAGGGTCTGAGGACAGAGGGTCTGAGGACAGAGGGTCTAAGGGCAGAGGGTCTAAAGACAGAGGGTCTAAAGACAGAGGGTCTAAGGACAGAGGGTGTAAGGACAGAGGGTGTAAGGACAGAGGGTCTAAGGACAGAGGGTCTAAGGACAGAGGGTCTAAGGACAGAGGGTGTAAGGACAGAGGGTCTAAGGACAGAGGGTCTAAGGACAGAGGGTCTAAGGACAGAGGGTGTAAGGGCAGAGGGTCTAAGGGCAGAGGGTCTGAGGACAGAGGGTCTAAGGGCAGAGGGTCTAAGGGCAGAGGGTCTGAGGACAGAGGGTCTAAGGGCAGAGGGTCTAAGGACAGAGGGTCTAAGGACAGAGGGTGTTGTATCCTGTACAGTCTGTAAACACTGAGACAAATGTATAATTTGTGATATTGGGCTGTACAAATAAATTTGATTTGATTCAAAACTTAAATATATTAAATTTAAAATATGAAACGTCCCTTTTATTGAAAATATCAGTTTCCTTCTGACTTCCTGCGATAATACGGTCCACTGGGATGATGTCAACAAAACAACACGGGTGGTACGCTCATTGCGACTCGTTTGTGATCTCTGATTCTATATGCAACGCATGTGGACTGAGGTGGCACGTAATCGATTTCTGCAGGCCGCCACGCTTTACTGGAGGAATGAAATAATTCCAGAGGGATGAATGTGGGAAGTCTGCTGACGAACCTCTGACGGCATCTGGGAGTCTGCAGCACGTACAGGTGTTTTAGTAATATAGGCTGGTTCCATGTTCACAGCTGGAAAACAAATTATATAAATATTGTTGAATAGATGTTATTGGATTTCCAATATTGACAAGAGATTGGCCTTCAAATTACTTTTAGAAATGACTTTAAAGACTGTACACATACTTTAACAGACCAGGATTACATTAATAAAGATTACTCAGTAAGATAAAGTAATTTTATAGAACAAATAAATAAATCTTTTAATGTTTTATCAAAATCAGCGTTTTTCTCCAAAAGATCTGTAAAAATACTGATTATATTTGTATTTATTATACAACTCTTCTTTTGATATTAAAGACAGTCGACTCTGTTGGGGTAACATTAACAAGCACATTTCTGTTGTGGACTGTCAAACACTACGTTATGGTTTTATTTATTGTATCTGTATTTAAGTAGCCAGTAATCAGAGCGGCAGAATAGAGAAGATTTCAAATCAATTTATTGGAATTAAATGAGGGGAAGTGTACTGACTGAATACAGTTTCTATTTTAGACATATTTTATGTCAAATGAAATTCCACAAAACGTAAGACATTATGTTTTTGATTAAAATTATTTGTTTCATCTACAAAATGTCAGAAAATAAAAGTCTAAGGTGCTATTTCAAATTCAATATTGCTTGAAAAGGCACTTAAAGATGACTCCCTTCTAAAGAGGTTATGGAGTATATAGACAATGTTAGGATGAAATGTATTTTCTCAGTGTGCGCTGATTTAAAAGCTCAAACGCAGCCCGTCTCATGCATTAGTGTTTTTATGCAGCAGGTATTCAGCTGCTTTAATCCAGCAAGTGCCACAAAGTACATCCCTGACTCCATCATGCATTTGATAAGGACGTGCTGCATAGTAAATAAGAGGGAAACGCAGAAAATGAAAAGACTATTTTTGCACATGGGTAAATGAGCGAATGCTCATCAGGAGTTTGTGGGCGACGGGCTGTGCTACCTTGGGTTACAGGAACAGCCGCGGCTTTAGATGAGTCCAATGATTTATTCATTAGGAGCGCTGTCCTCTCGCTCAGTTTACAAGGTCCGGTCATTTACTGCTGGCATTGAACCCCCCCCCCCCCCCCCAAAAAAAATGAAAAAGCCGCCCCCGACAAAGCCACCAGACTCCTTTGACAAAAACAGTAATTTTACCTCGCAGAACTCTGAGGTTGCTGTTCTACTGTTGCCTCGGTCGGTTGGTTAGTTTGTGTTCTTGTGAGACTTTGGGTTATTGACTTGACTTCTGTGTTTTTGAAAGGGTTAGTCTGGATTCACCAAAGTCTCACAATAACACAAACTAACTAACCAATCAAGGTAGCGTTAGAACAGCAACTCTTAAGTAAACTTACTGTTCTTGTCAATGGAGTCTGGTGGCTTTGACGAAAGCATAGCTAACGACTTCAGTTCCCTGTTGGAAAGCGCTGTCTGACGGTAAAGCAGAGAAAATATTCTAAATAAATCGTACACTTAAACTGATATTGTTTTTAGGTTGGCCTTTTTTTTAGGTCTCTAAAATACATTTGGCTGCAGTCCCAGTTTCTGGGTTAACATAAAGCATAAACCAGCTACTGCCTATAAAGAAAAAGAGGACGTAGGGTTTTCAACTCTTGCGATGCCACACTGCGAAGAAAGGGAAGCGATGAGTCAGGAGCTAAAAGGGAGAGAGTGAGGATGACAAAGACTGGGAGTGAAGACAGAAAGCGTTTCTCTGGGCTGAAAACAGAAGCCGCAAACAACAAGGACACCCATTTATCCTGAGGGGGTGACATGAGGGCAGATACTGAGGCAGTCTCACTGTGTCTGCCCTCTCTTTGGTAATGTTTCTGTGTTTATATCTGAGATGATCCACTTTGCAACCGTGAGTCTACGTAGACAAGTCTGCATGAGCTTTACACATCATGCATACTGCAGAGTTTCTTTCTTCTTCGTAAATTATATTGTGAAAACCTCCCTGAACCAGACGTGCATAAAAGACCCAATCGAGGAGAATTAGACTTAATCCCCGTGAAGACACAAACACCTGACGCAGCTATGTCCTTAGAACAAAGCAGAAGTCACAGTAATCCCACAAACGTACGTGCTTCAAACTCATTTATATAAAAAATACTTATTTTAGCTCCTGCGCCAACAATAAAACATTCTGTAGCCAACTGGGAGATAAACACACAGAAGATTTTTATCTTCCCACCAATGTAATCTCTGATTTGAATACGAGAACATTTCCTCAGAGATGAACGGACCTCCAAAGACCTCTTAAGTAAACTGCCGTTCCTAAGAGCTGAATTTATGATCAAGAAAACGTGCTCTGCGGGTTACATTTTAAAGATCGCAGGGAGGAATTGTATAAACTGAAACATCCAGTGAGCTGAAAAAAGGCTGCAGGAGACTCTTACTCCCCACAGCTTCAATGGCAGCGTGGATAAAAAGAGGTCTTCCCCAGAGTGAGTGAGGTGTCAACAACATCCTGTCAGCACGCACGCACGCACGCACGCACGCACGCACGCACGCACGCACGGTCTATAGAGATGTCAGAAAATAGTGAACAAAGTCCAAAGTGATGTCTTTAAATGTCTTGGTTTGTCATAAACCCAAAAGATATTCAGTTTAATGTTTAATGTCAGTAAAACAGTGAAAAGCATGAAATCTCAATATTTGCGGGGCTGAAAACAGAATGTTTTTTGCTTTATTTGTCTGTGGATCCACGAATCGTTGCAGCTCGAGCAACACAAATCGTGGTTCAGACTGAAACCAGAAGTTAATTGCACTTGCATGACGCTCAGTATTAGTTCTACCATTAAGAATTACAAGCACTGTATTCAGTGTTGATTAGTTTGCAGCAGTCGTTCTGTGTCAGTGCACTTTGGTCACTTAGAGATAACAGTTCTTATCATCTATCCGGTTTCAGATTCATTTACATTTCCTTTGTTAAACAGTGATTAACCGACAGTAAGCCTTCATGCAGCATTTTAATTTGCAGTTTCTGGAGTCTGGTGGTAATTTCCCACTCTGATGGGATCGCATCTTAAATTAAACATCACGTCATATGACTACTTTGCATTTCATAACTATAACCTGAAGGAAAGGTTCAATTAGAGGATCCAAAGCTTCAAGCAGGAGCACGTCCAGATAATAACTCACTGGAGAGGTCATGCAGACGCGAGCAGATATCCAATAACCGAACCAACAATGTGCCTTTCATAGTGGTGAGTAAAAGTAGAGATACAACCGTGTAGAAATACTCTGTTACAAGTGAAAGTCCTGCAAATTAGCATCAAAATATACTTAAAAGTTAAAATATATATATTGTTTACCATGTAGTCCGGGACATCTCAGCAGCACCAAAATACATTGAGCCTCTTGCGATTTGGATTTTGCATTAATAAATACATAACATGCTATTTTTTATTTTTTTTAAATGAAGATTAAGTGTTTAAAACACTTAAAATTACAAGTACCTAAAATGTGTACTTCAGCACTTGAGTAAATACCCTTGGTTACTGTCCAGCACTGACTGTACATGTAGCTGCAACAGGAATGTTTTGGTGCAGAAGAAGCTTCTGTAGGAGACGGGGAGTGTTTACAACGTTTTACTCTCCAGAGAAAAGACTTCCTGTAGAAACACATTTACATTCACCGAGAGTCAATTATGTAAGAAGCAGAAGATGCTTCTGGGAGTAGAAGATAATGAAACTTAAATAACTGATATTAATTATTTAAAAAAAGACCGTAACCAATAATTAAGACGTGATAATGTGCCTTTTTCTTTACACATTTATTATGTAATGATTCATCGATTAGTTGAATCTGCAACCGATCGTGGATTTATTCACACACACACACACACACTTTTTATTGACACGATATTTATATATCAATCCAGGATAAAGACATTGTTGTTGCTTCACTAGAAAACACTAAAAATGACTGAACTGAAGTCGACCAGCTGCCGAAGTCCATCAATGAGAAAACTACAAACATTTCACAGCCAGTCTTTTAGGGCTGTGCTTGATCCTGAAGAAGCTCCACTCTAAATCGTCTTGGAAATAAGATCGACTAAAGAAAACTAAAGCTGAATGAGACCAAATCGACCAATTAGTCCTCTAATCACCAATGTTTAAGTCTTATACGTATAAGACTTTGGATCAACTTTCACATAAACATGAATTTTAATAAGGCTAAAGGTTGCTCATCTAGGACACCCCCTGTGAACTATGGAATCATAACTGCGGTCATTCCCTTTAACTCCGATGTTTAGAAGCTGCTGATAACAAAAACTCTTTCCGGATGACAGAAGCGTTCCCCCCCCCCATACCAGACGCTCCTCTGATATGCAGCAACAGTGAAAACAGTTTCCTCAGCTCATCACAACCGCGTCCAATCACATAAACACTCAAGAGCTCTTAGAGGAAAAAGAAATCAATAAATAATCATTTAGTGTAGAAAAATAAGAAAAATGCACGGCATCAGTTCAAAGAGACGTCTTTGAATGGTTTGTTTAAAGTTATTCAATTTACAATGATATTAAAAAAAGAAAAGCAGCACATGTGAACCTGGAACCAGAGAATGTTTCAAAGTTATTTATCAAGAAACTCCCAAACTACAAATGAATTATCAAAACAATTATCAGTAGCTTCCTCATTTAGTCAACTAAACCTTTCAGCCCTCGTATAATACGAACTAAAGTTGTAACATCCATTTCTGTTTCAGCGTTTCTAAGGCTGCAGGAGGAACAGAACATCTAAATCTTCACGACCAAATCAAAGCCAGGTCAGCACAACAATGGCCGCCTCAGGTGACTGAAGATCCTTTCAAACATTAGCTCTGGGAAACTGCAGCTGCAGCGGTTATAGTTCGGGCTGTGGTGCCAAAATAAAAGCTCTCTGGACACTTTATCATCGTTAAAGTCCAAAGCATTGATTTGGGAGGAAATGCCCGTTTAGCCTGGGAAAGCTGGAGCCTGTGCAGGAAATCACTAATTCCTGAAGCCACTTCTGCCTCCACTGTGAGCAGCCGGAGGGTTTAATCACTTATACAGGTTCAAACTGATTCAGAGTACGAGCCAGGCAATATAGCTAACGGATTAGTCAAGTACAAGTTCAAACGCGCAAGAAGAATGACTTGGTGCAATCCATCAGATGCCTAAACACCAGCGGTAACCACAGAGATTGTTTCCCGGACATAGACTGCACCGTGGCAGCCGGACCACGTATATTAACTAAAGGTCTAAAGATGAACTGGTGCAGAAGCCAATGAAGAGTGAGAGATGCATCAATACACACCTTAAGAACCACTTAAACCCAGAAACTAATTACTCTGCTCGTCAGTGCACAGTGTTCCTGTCATGTGACCCGGACTGCTCGATCGTTTCCAAGTTGGATAATAATCCATGAAGTGATTAAAACCTGCCTGTTAGTTTTATCTTGGTGAAAGTATGTTTGAGTAAACTGAAGATGTAGTCTGGCAGAGGTCATTAGGCTGCAGCAGAATCTCTGTTTTGATACGTTTAAAGTGAGTCCTAGAGACAATTAGACTTAATTGATTATTAAATCAATGATCCTATCAAGCAAAAATATAACAAATTAGCTGCTCTATAAAAACATGTACACCATATACAACAGTACACTGCACATGTTTGGGTTTTGGGACTAATGGTTGGACAAAACAACTTAAACCTGACATTTATCTGACATTTTATAGTCAAACCACGATTCATTAATAATGGTTAGCTGCAGCCCGACAGTAGAATACGCTGATATCCAGGCGTCCAAAGTCCATCAATGAGGTTTTTGAGGATACCTCATAAATCCATGTCAAAGTTATGGCAAATAAAACAAAGTGCTTTATAATTCAGCAGCAAAAACAAAAACACACGTTTAAAAACCACACAAGGAAAGGAGAAAATGAGTATTTCCATCACATAAAAATGAAAATAAGTCATCTTGTAGTTATAATCTATGATAAAGAGTCAGAAAGTCTAAAGTTTAAAGGAAGCTTGTTACATATTTGTTTGAGGCGTAGCGGCTAAAAGCAGGATCCCCAAAGGCTTTTGTGCCGACCTTGGGAACAGTAGAAAGAGCGGCTGTGTGGGATCTTTTGGTTTGTGGAGGATCATAAATAGAGTTCAGTTTAAGAATCTACACACGTTAGTGAAGACTTCATCTCAAAACACAGATCCAAACATCATAATAACTCTGCTGCATGTTCCTGGGCTGGTCAGCACACAGACGAGCTGAAGTGGAACAGCTCGGAGCTCAGTGTGTACAAAACAAAACCGTGACTGACAGGATGGAGTTCTGAGGAATGTGCTCCGAACGTTTCCCTGGTTCTTCTGGGCTCATGTGAGCAGCAGGTCGACCTTTGAGCTCGTCCAATGCAAATAAACCCAACAGGTAGCACAAAGCTACGACTGCAGTTCTGGCTTTTCGTTTGACATTTTCCGTCCCTTTAGGGTTAATTCAGGGCGTTTCTGCGTGCACCATGAAAAATGTTTTTTAAATCACTATATCCCTCAAGCTCACCCACTCCTATTCAAATCAGCAGAGAAAACAACCAGAGGCTACGAAGTCAGTCCTACAGGTAACGCATAACTGAGAGGAAGCTACAGCCACAATGTCAGAATATAAGAACGATGGCACCAGATATCCAGTATGGACTTCAAATTGCTTATTTAATCTGACAGGGCAAGCAAATGGTTTGACGCTTCATTCATAACGTTGACATTTGAATTGTCAATAGATTCTTTGTATATATAAACATAAAACAGTCGGTGCAGCCTTTTAATCTGATTTATAGTCCTATAAACACTGTGCATGCGTGTGCGTATTAAGTCCACGCTTCATTCTCAGGTCAATACAGGAAAGTTAAGATTCATTTATAACCCACAAAGAAGACTTCCAAAGTGCTTCACAATAAAAGCATGACAGTGAGTACAGCTAAGCTAATACAGGCTAACGTGAGCGTGCACGTGTTGCCATACAGAAGAGATGATAAACCTTCTGGCAGTCTAAAGATATATTTAAATATGGATAAGATGCATAACACCTGTTGATATACTAGGATCTATCATTTATATTATTAGCTATATTATAACTTACAGCCGGTTGTACGTGTATTGGGAGTGCGTGTTATATAAAATCAGTAAAAATAAATCTCATTAATCTGGATCTATATTTCAGTAACAGGTTTATTCAATATCTGCAAAGACCCGCTGAGCGACAGAAGATTCATATTTATATTTGTAGTCAATTAATCATTTATGTCATTTGTTTTTAGGCAAAAGGTTTTCAAACGGAACATTTTGCTGCTTTTCTTAGTTTTGCTTTACAGTGAATTTAATATTCGTGGGTTTTGAACCGTTGGAAAATAAAGACGTTACATTCTGATTATTTTATAGAGCAGACGATTAAAGAACCAACTGATCATTGGTGAAACTGCAGCTTATTCAGTTTGTACTAAAATCATACACGTCTTCATATTAAGGATTCTGTGAATCACTAAAACCTCCAGGCTTTAATACTTTTACTAAATCTTTATTTTTACTTCTGTGCTGATTGTAGAAACAGATCCTCTTCGGAGGAGCAGCAGGCGACTAACGAGCTGCTGCCGTCCAATCAAACCGAAATAGTGCAAGAAGAAAAGCTGAATAAATGATTCGATAACTTTCATACGCAGCCGACACTCATCAACGACACTGGTCTCCAAGTACGACTGAGATTAACGACCGATCACCAGAACAATTGCACGATTGGTATAAATGATTGCAATTTCACGAATCCTTAATCATTTCAATAATTCAGATTTGTTTTTAATTTGATTAACTACATTTTTAAAAGTGAAATTGCATTTTATTTAACATTAGTTGTGACCATCCCCGTTTTTATTTTCATTCTTTACTTTAAAAGTTATTATAACATTAAACGTTAGATTTCAGGGCTTTTTTCAAGAGCACTTTTCTGTTTGGGACTTTCAACTTTAATAACTGACACATGGCAGATTAATCTTTCAGTCCTGAGCTCAGTGCTGTAATTTAAACTAATTTTAGACGGTGTGTGTACTCGTGTGTGCGATGGCATTTCCTGTCACTACATTTCAGGAGACACGACTGGCTGAAACATACTTTGTTATCTAATTTCCTTCGCCTTCCTCTTTGATTTACTTTAATCTGCATTTATCACTTCCTGTTGGTAAAGTTGTTAGTGAAATTGACAAAATTGTATTTATAATTGAATTCATTGTTATGGCTTTGAACCATCTGCAGCTTCATGGATCAAAGGTTATCTCACTAGAACAGATAACTGTCTGGACTTAAGTCTAAAACATAAATAAAACACTTGAGTGTTTCCTTCTGCCGATTGTCTTTATAGGAATAAAAGTCCATCCTCAGAGTGCACAAATACTTACAATCAACCTGCCTGCATCTCACACATACAGAGAACTTCTACTTCAGTTCACCCCAAAATCAAATGTACTTTCCCTCTTAAGGTCCCGACACACCAGGCCCGTTATTAGACGGCCTAGTTTCTGCGGTTTTCCGCACCGGCGCCACTTTTTGGACACAGCACGCAACTTTAGCGAAAACAAACAAAGGGCTAAAGTGAAGAGGGGAACACACGGAGTCTCTCTACATCTTCATCTCTTCCGATTCAAAAGGTCGGCAAACGCTGCGTTGTTTTTAATGTGTGCATCATAACCACGGCTTGTATAGTTACAGTCATAAATCTACCGCCGCCTGCTGGTAGTGAGTTATTTCCTCTCACGCAGTTGCAGAACGCACTGTGTCTTTAACCCTTTAACACCGAACGTGTCGGCGACGACACATTTTGCAAGCAAAACCTTGGATTACCGTAATTATGTCAAAGTTTGCGCAATCGAAAATATTTCACCGGTTTCTGAAAGCTGAGACTCATTACGGTAACTTCACTTACGGCCCTCTGGAAGCCCGCGAAACAGCGCCTTCGTTCTGAGCGAGCGAACACACACACACACACACACACACACACACACACACACACACACACACACACACACACACACACACACACACACACACACACACACACACACACACACACACACACACACACACACACACACACACACACACACACACACACACACACACACGAGAAATAGAGCCGGAAAACAGCGGATTGAATTAAAATGGAAGCAAGACGGTATGTAAATCAACACTTGTATTGCGTTGTGACTTGTTTAGAACAGTGTACCAAGTCTGTAAGGTTGTACTAGGTGTGTAATTGTACTTTATATGCGTAAATGTGCGCGTCTGGACTGAAATAACTCCAGAAGAAATGAAGAAGTCCACAGGCATGTTGCTGTACATGTCAGTTTTGGACCTGCAGAAAGATGAGCAACTTTTGGTGTAAGCAAACCATTTTCCATGTGTCATTCCCTGCCACTGTCATGTCCCCAGACTGTTCATGGCCATTTGATCTAATCTTCATGTGAGTGACCCAGAGAAAACAGGAGCAACAGGAACAGTCACTGGCAGTACCACCAAGACCTCTGCATGTGAAGGGACACTCAGAGAGGAGAGAATTACCCTGTGTGGGGAAAAACGCCTGGACATATTTTCCATTTTATGGCCTGTTTTTGCAGATGTAAGAGTAAAAGACTCAAAACTTTTACTGGATATAGTTGTATACATTTCAAACTTCAAATGTAACATGTTAAATCTCTTATTCATGTACATTTGCTGTGTTTTTTGTTCACTAAACCACTAAACTCAAATTCCTCTTGTGTGTCTCTTCATTTTAAACTGTTATTACACTCTCATAACATGCAATAAATTGTAAATGACTGCCAGATATGGAAAGGTCCAGGTGTTGTTGGAAAATGGGCAAAATCACTTACTCACAGGACATTTTCTGACCTTTTTATAGTCAAAATAAGCAAAAAAGTCCAGGCGAAAATGTTGAGGCTTTTTAGGCTTAGGTGTTAAAAGGGTTAAATGCGACTTTTTGGCCAAGGTGCAGGAGACGTGAGGCGACGCGACAGTCGGCTCTGCTGCCACAAGTTCTCTGACGTCTGTTTGGTGCCTTTACCTGTACAGCCGTTTATCAATCCATCACAAGTGATCGCTTGCTGAAGCGGTCGCATGTTCGACATTGACTGTTCTGTCCAGATTCAAGCGATTACCAAACACAGATAAGACTTTGCTTCTTCCTCGAAGACCCCTGGGTCTGTTAGCTTAGCATCGTCCATATTATCTGTTCACGGTACTTTACCTTTAGGGAAAGTAGCGAGAGCAGAACCGGGCCAAACATAAAGACTTTAAAATGAGCCAAACTTATTTTATATTTAGGCATCATCTCATAAATCCTAAAAATAGGACTTTTTATGGCTTGTAATCTTAAAAATCACATTCAAGACCTTTAAAAACGTACACTTCAGAGCTACGAAAGAAATGCAGCAGCTACATAGAAATGTATATTGGCTCCTTTGTCCTTTGCGTATGCATTTCTAAATAATCAGCGCAGACGCTAGACAGGTTTGTCCTGTTTCTTCTTCCTCAGCGTTTACCTTGGGATTAGTTTTGAGGCCGGTGACAGAGAAACACTCTGCAGAGGCCACATGGCAAACAGAGAAGTGAAACTCTGACTTACTATGAAACAAGTGTTAAAGTGTAGAGTAACGGCGTGTGGCCAGATATGAAAATGAGAAGTGTAGATGTTGAAAGTAGACGGTACACACTACTGTCCGTCTCTTCACTGCCCTATCAGTGTCGTAAATACACGTTATTGTTTGGTTATCAAAATGATATTCAAAGCATTAAACTGCATGATGATAACTGAGAGCTTGTTTAGAGCTGCGATGAATAACTAATAATAATAATAATTATATTTGTGAAGGACCATGTAAGGATGGGTACAAAGGACTGTAGTTAAATCCGATTGTTTAATCATTTAGAGTTTTCAGTTTGCTCTCTGTTAAATTGTCTTTAACGTGTAGCCGTCCAACATTAATGTGTTCGTATTATTGCACTTTGCAGTTAAAGTTTAGTTGATGTAGTTACAGGATGCTCATTATCATATACATTTCCTCCCATGTGACCGACACAGATGTTACGTAAAAAAATATATTTACATGCAAGCTAAGTTGAAGTAGTTTTCTTATTTAGCCCTGAATGTGTGTCGGGATATGTGTATAAAGATATCGACCAAAATGAGTTGTAAAATATCCAATATTGTGCATCCCGAGACACAGTAATGTCTACCGTCATTTTCGGACTATAAGCCGCAGAAGCTAAATTGACTGATGTGTACATATATAAGCCGCAGGTTTTTTAATATTTAATTACCATATGTAAGGGTTCGTGCACAGAGGGGATTCATTAATCTTCTTAATATTCTTCCTGCGTACTAAAACCACCAAAGTCCTCATCTTCAGTGTCGGAAACGAACAGGCTCAGGGTGGCTTCGTCAGCCACTCTCCTCTCTCTCACTGAACGCGTAATGAGGGTGTCTCACAAACTGTCTCGCTCTCGTAATGTCCGTCTGTCTCTCGTACCACTCGCGGTTCCACTTTTACTTTTGCGCGCTCTTTTCCGGCATCCGGTGGACTGTAACCTGTAAAATCCATAGATTTAGGAATTCCCCTAGTGGCCGTTAGCTGTAAAAATCCATAGATTAGCCGCTCCGTTATATAAGACGCAGGGTCGAAAAATGGGGAAAAAGTCGCGGCTTATAGTCCGGAAATTACGGTACATTTACCATCCGTTTATTGTACCAGGTACAATCCCCACTGCAGTTTATAGTGTTTAGTGTTTACTCCTGTAGGAGAAAGTACATCTTAAGTAGCCTAACGTTGAAGTCTCTGGTTTGCCCTTTTACAGAAACCACAGCCTCGTGCTTGTGCATCCGTGTCGATATTTTAGTTTACAACAAAACCCACAGAAGAGCCTTCTTATGTCCTGACTAAACCCCCCATATCTCTGACTACATCTCCCTCCTTTACGGTAACACTTACCAGATAAAACAGCCAATCCTTAGGATGTATGGAAATTACAGATGCACTGATCTCATACACAAAGCTTTGTGTTCATGGCGTTGTAATGCAATTGTACGTTCATAATAGAACATTAACTATTAAATAACCTACGTTTTCTCCAAAACTGCACCAATGATGTATCCACAAAACCCAGCACGCCAGCTCTAGTGCATCAAATAAAGCGCTCCCTTTTCTGTTCAGGAAGTTACCTGCTCTCCTTATGCTTTTTATTTATTGACTCCTTTTCTTCATACACAAGTTCAAATTAAAAACATGCCATAATGTCTGCCTCAAATACAAAAGCAGTTGTATTCATGTAAGAAAAATTAATAATATACTATTATTTAGCTCCCCTAATTATTTCTATGATAGATCATAATCATCAAAAAAAATCACAGAAATAACAATTATATTAAGGAGAGTTAAATAATATACTATTATAAATAAAATACAATCATTTAAAGCTGATTGCGAGATGGTAATAGACAAAGGGGGCTAGAGTATGTCCTCATAAAACTTGCCCCTGCGCTCCATAATAAGTGTGCATCAAATCAAGCGCTCCCTAATCTGTTTGTTTACCTGTGAACTACCTGGCGTGTCAAAGAGGAGGTAACCTGCTCCTTCTTATGCTTCTAATCTGCATCCATTTATAAACAGAGACATCTTGGATTATGTGCAGGATTACGCAGGAAACCAGACCAGACATCCTGTGCTTGCAGAGTTAAAGGGAGGGACAGAGGGAGGGGGGGTGATTACCTGTCAGGTTTTTAATTTCCCTCGGCCTCACCCTCTTTAGCTCTGGCAGAACTAGTTTAACAACGCTAAACACACGAAGACGAGGAAGAAGACTCTGCTCACTGACTTTCCAGTAGGAAACTCATCCAACAGCTGATTAATCCGAGAACCTGTGTTGTCATTTAATCTGGAAAGTGCCCGGAGGTTTCCTGTTGGTTCTTTAGGTACACGAGACTAAAAGCCATGGTTTAAACCATTTGTTTTCCTTAAGTACGGCTCAGTATCATTCAAAATGGGTGCAAATTGCTGAGTTTTACGACAAACATGTTATTATTTTTATCATCAGCACTATACTAAATATGATTAAGTTTGTATATTTTCTTGTGTCTACTCCACAGAAGAACTTCTGATGTAATCATTATAAAATCTCACATTAAAGTATGAAAATTATGTTTTCCAGTTTGTCAAAATGAGAAGATTTGCTGCTTTCTGTTGTTCTAAAATCATATTAACTGTAAAATGTTTGTGTGTTGGACAAACGAAGACTTTTGAAAACTTCAGAATTGCGAAAGCCAGTTTTTAATATATCAAACGAGGAATCAATTAATCAGTGATTTAGTCACGAAATGAATCTACAAGAAAAGAATCATTATGACGACACTACGGTCAGACTAAATGTTTCTTGCATCACAGCTGCATTCAACAAAGCAAGAAACAAGAATACATTCAGTTAACACAACTTTATAACCCCTCACTGGCTGAGTGTTAATAAAGTTAACACAACTTTATAACCCCTCACTGGCTGAGTGTTAATAAAGTTAACACAACTTTATTAACACTCACTGGCTGAGTGTTAATAAAGTTAACACAACTTTATAACCCCTCACTGGCTGAGTGTTAATAAAGTTAACACAACTTTATAACCCCTCACTGGCTGAGTGTTAATAAGTTAACACAACTTTATTAACACTCACTGGCTGAGTGTTAATAAAGTTAACACAACTTTATAACACCTCACTGGCTGAGTGTTAATAAAGTTAACACAACTTTATAACCCCTCACTGGCTGAGTGTTAATAAAGTTAACACAACTTTATTAACACTCACTGGCTGAGTGTTAATAAAGTTAACACAACTTTATAACACCTCACTGGCTGAGTGTTAATAAAGTTAACACAACTTTATAACACCTCACTGGCTGAGTGTTAATAAGTTAACACAACTTTATAACCCCTCACTGGCTGAGTGTTGGGGACCTCGGTGGAGGAACACTTGCAGCAGGAAGTCAAAGTTTCTCAGCACATCTACAAACAAAAGTGCAAAAGATTAGAAATTCCTTATTGGATGTAAATGGATAATAAGCTTAACGCCAGGTCAGAACCGTAACCGTGGCATGAGGTCATGAGGAGCAACGTGAGAAGATTTACACAAACCTGAGAGTCAAGGAAAGGAAAACTTCCCTTTTTGTGGTGGAACAAAGTTTCACCAGCAAAGCAGGTTCACATTCACTTCCACAAGGACATCTGACAAATGAAAGGTTACCTGTGCACAGAGGTGTGTGTGGTGGGAGTACACTCACACACTTTTAGATAACTTTGTACTACTTTGAAAAGCACTTGTTATTAAATCCTACATCAAGCTAATATAAGCTATTATACTTGATTAATGGTGCGTTTACAGTCCTGCCATAAATAAATAAAACCACAATGACTTTCTCCCACTCAAGACAACAAGAGATGCACATTATGTCTCCTTTGTATAGTCACACTTACTGCCAGTACAATTATTTAAAGTTTCTTTAACGACTTTTTAAGTTATCGCCCAAGTTTGGTGTCAGTTGGCAGCGTTCGTTAGCCGAGCTAGCTCAGAAGTTAGCATCCAAAAACTAATTTGTTGCTACTTGTGCCGAAGCTAACTCAACTTTGCAAACTAGTTTTTTTGGCACCACACAGCTCCATCTACCATCCACCTTTAACTCAAAGTGTAAACCTTCAGGGAAAGTCTAAAGAAGAGCTTTTACTGCGCTAACTTTAACCAGCTAGCGTCTGTTAGCATGAATGGGAAAAAGTAGCACGAACACCAACACACGGAGTGAGCTTTAGCTACAACACCAACTTTTAAATCAGAGAAACTACATACCCGACGGCTCCTCTCGTAGTGCGATAACTTCGACAGTGACTTGAAGCTCAGTTGTATTCCAGATAATGTCAGTAAAGCAGTGCCTCCCCCCTCAGAGACCGCTGAGTCCGCAGACAGCGACCGCAGCTGGAAACTCCGACCGCCGCTGCCCCGAAAATACAACAACAATATGGCAGCGGAGCGCCGCGCTGCGTTCATGGCACACTGGACAATCAGGAAATATAACAACACACTAGTAAACGCTAAAACACTCAAACTAATTATGATTATCATGAACTAAGCAACATTATTTATAAACTCATATGCTCTCAACTGTTAATGTATGACAAAAAAAGAGATTATAGACCATATCCAGAGGTTGTTCCACATTTTAAGTATTAGAATAGACAAATTAGCACATTTTAAATTAATTAATTAGTTTTGAAAAATAAATTAAAATGTGTAATACACTATAATGTAATAAGCTTGAAACTAATATTACAATTTATTTATACACCACGTGTCAATGTTACAAGGTGCTCTATGTCGTTTAAACCAGGATAAAATAAAATAAATCAGACAATTCAAATAATAATGCTGAATAATAATGAAAGATAAAAACACGTGTTGGAAATGAAACAAAAACCCAAATATATAGATTTATTTTCTAAATAAAAATGTGTATAGATTTTAACCTTTTTAATTATTTCATGATATTATTATTGTATCAGGTAATTATAACCAAGCTATTTTAGGATTATGACTATTATATCTTAATTTCTTTTGTAAAATGTTTACCTTTCCTAATATTTATGTATGTATGTACAACAAGTTTTCTGCCACTTTTGTGCGATTCATTTCCTGTTTCTGCATCATTGTTTGGATTTAGTTTTCTTTTTTGTGAACTTTACTGTTTGTTATTGGTTTTATATCGATCCTTTTGTTAACTGTTAGACACAACAGGGACCCTGCTGTAAAACAATTCTCTGTATTTATATTGTTCATTTCAATTAATATACTTATTTAAACTATTGTTATATATTTCTAGTAAGCATATTTTCACGTATTTCAATTTTCTATATTTATTGTTATATATTGTATTACAATGCACACATCTTTACATAATTCATTCTTATTTTTATATTTCCTACAACTTCTCTTCGAGCAACTGTAACATCATGTTTTCTAACATTATTCTTTTTTTATCCTCTTTATATTTAACCAATTTAAACTAAGTAAACCAAACTAATACCTAAACTGTTGTGTGATTATATTAGAACATACTTTTCAGTCAGTGGCGGGCCGTCAGGGCCAGCAAGGCCTTCTCTGCTGGCCTAAACATCATCAGAATATACATTTAATTTTGATATATTTTTTCCACAAATATGTATTAAATTATTCCCCGTAGTCTTTTCTCTTCATGTCATAGCTTTCCTCTTGGTTGCGCTGCTTCCAGCCTCAGATGGAGATTTGGAGGTCTGGCCTTTATGTTAGAGCTTTTATCCAATCATATTTCAGCCATGATGTGTTGCCAGGGTCCAAGAGATCTGTCCCTGAGGCCTTCAGAAGCAACAGTGCGGATGCCTGTAGCTTAAAGTGAACGGAGACAAAACTGTGGCGTTAATCAATCAGATGTCGAGTTGGCGACACCGGGGCCAGCTAGCAGGCGTACGATAACGTCAGCACGTCCACGTCTTTTGATTGGATACGCACTATTGAGAGGCAGAGCTACGCAGAGCTAGCTAACTTTGAACAAGCTAATTTGTGTAGATTTCTACAAGCTGTTTGTTTTCCACCCACAATGGCTGAAGGAGGAGAAGAGATCGATGTGGTCGCAGATATAATTACAACGCCATTTTCAAGACGAACTTTTCAAGAAAAGATAGACATCGTGAGAAGAGAACGGCCAACCCCGACGCTAGCGAGCCGCAGCTGGGAAAAGGGTTTGTCCACCACTTTCAGATCACTAACTACGAGCGGTACCCCCGGCTCACAGCCTCCGAGAGGCACTGCACATTGTACTGCTGGGAATGCTATTTACAACGGATCAATTTGGTGTTTGGAGCCACACAGGGTTTGCAAACTTGAGTTGTCTAACCAAGGCAGCAACGAGACACCAAAGCACGGCTGGGCACTTACAAGCATCAGTGCTTTTGAAAACCTTTGGGACACCCGAGTGGATCCACAGCTCAACGAACAAGTGCGCAGGGAAACGGAGCTCCACAACGAAAGCCGTGGCGTCATAATGACAGTATTAAGAGGGGGAATAATTCAGGTAGGACTGTGTGGGGCATCACTGAAGGCCGAGGTGTGAAATGCACGGCCCACCACTGGTGGTAGTAAAGAATGGACTTTTCAGGAAAATACTGCTTACAAAGTATATTGCAAATATTTTTGGGAGGTGGTTATGAGCGCTAGTCTGTCGGGAAGACTTTTGCAAACATTTTTGGTCTGAAAATATGTCCGGCTAATGCCTGGGGCTAGGGTTAGGGTTTTGGAAAAGAAAGGTCGTAGACACTTGAAACCAAGTCCTGCCCCCCCCCCCCCCATTTTCAGGCATTGTGAATGCAATGGTGTCAAAATTATCCCTGTGCAACGACGGGAAGTGGTAGTAAAGGGTTAAAAAGAAGTGTTTTTTGTCAAACGGAGGGAACAGCATTCTGAAATACACACATTATTTTATTACATAACTATTGAAATCCCGTGTTAGGACAGAGCTTCCCAGTGATGTATTACTCACAGGAGTGCATGTGTGCAAAGGGCTTAACATCATCAATCCTCCCATTTTGACGCATTCAACGAGTTTCAACAAGTGACATAAAACAATTGAAGTCTTTGATTCCAGTTATTCCCACGCACAGTGAAGGCAGCATTAGGAGACCTGACAGGACATGCTGCAGTTTACCTGCAAAATGTGCAGCAATCAAAACAAATCTAGATTTTAGTTTCTTTGAATCATGTTTTCCTCACTGAAATACTTTTTTTCTTTTTGCATCTGGCAAAAAAAAACCCAAAGAACTTCAGGAAACACTTAAAATCTCAACTCAAGGTCCACTTACTAGCTTTTTAAAACACTTTCAATCACTTCACACGGTGAAGAGTATCAGGGCCAGGCACAAGGGAACAACATGAGAGGAGGAAGATTGTTGTTAAATGGAGCAATGAAGTGAATGAATGAAGTTATACAAGTAACAGTGTTGTGTAGATGTCCTTCTGCTAAGATGCTCATCGTTGCCAGAAAATAGATCCCAGTGAAATCACCAGATAGTGAGAGTTTAAATGTGCTCAATGAGCTCCTTTAAAACCTCCGCCCTGTTAGTCAGTCTGTCTGTTTGTCTGTTTGTCTGTTTGTCTGTTTGTTGTTTGTTTGTTTGTTTGTTTGTTGTCTGTTGTTTGTTTGTTTGTCTGTTTGTTTGTCTGGGTTGTCTGTTTGGTTTGTCTGTTTGTTTGTTTGTCTGTTTTTTGTTTTGTCTGTTTGTTTGTTTTGTTTGTCTCTGTTTGGTTTGTCTGTCTTTTGTCGTTTGTCTTTTGTTTGTTTGTCTGTGGCTGCGTGTTTGTTTGTTTGTCTGTTTGTTTGTCTGTTTGTTTGTCTGTGTGTCTGTTTGTTTGGGTTTGTCTGCCGTTGTTTTGTTTGTTTTGTTTGTTTGTTTGTTTGTTGTCTGTTTGTTTGTTTGTTTGTCTGTTTGTCTGTTTGTTTGTTTGTTGTTTGTCTGTTGTTGTTTGTTTGTTTGGTTTGTCTGTTTGTTTGTCTGTTTGTTTGTCTGTTTTTGTTTTGTACTGTTTGTTTGTCTGTTTTGTTGTCTGTTGTCTGTTTGTTTGTTTGTTTGTCTGTTTTGTTTGTTTGTTTGTTTGTGTGTTTGTTTGTTTGTTTGTGTGTTTGTTTGTTGTTTGTTTGTTTGTTTTTTGTGTTTGTTGTTTGTTTGTTTGTTTGTTTGTGTGTTTGTTTGTGTGCGTGTTTGTTTGTTTGTTTGTTTGTTTGTGTTGTGTTTGTCTGTTTGTGTTGTTTGTTTGTCTGTTTGTTTTTCTGTTGTTTGTTTGTCGTTTGTCTGTTTGTCTGTTTGTTTGTCTGTTTGTCTGTTGTCTGTTTGTTATCTGTTTGTTTGTTTGTTGTTGTCTGTTTGTCTGTGTTTGTTGTTTGTTTGTTTGTTGTTTGTTGTTTGTTTGTTTGTTTGTTTGTTTTTTTTGTTTGTTTGTCTGTTTGTCTGTTTGTTTGTCTGTTTGTTTGTTTGTTTGTTTGTTTGTTTGTTTGTCTGTTTGTCTGTTTGTCTGTTTGTCTGTTTGTTTGTTTGTCTGTTTGTTTGTTTGTCTGCGTGTTTGTTTGTTTGTGTTTGTTTGTCTGTTTGTTTGTTTGTTTGTTTGTCTGTTTGTCTGTTTGTCTGTTTGTTTGTCTGTTTGTTTGTCTGTTTGTTTGTTTGTCTGTTTGTCTGTTTGTCTGTTTGTTTGTCTGTTTGTTTGTCTGTTTGTTTGTTTGTCTGTTTGTTTGTTTGTCTGTTTGTCTGTTTGTCTGTTTGTTTGTTTGTCTGCGTGTTTGTCTGTTTGTTTGTTTGTCTGTTTGTGTGTTTGTGTTTGTCTGTTTGTTTGTTTGTTTGTCTGTTTGTTTGTTTGTCTGCGTGTTTGTTTGTTTGTCTGTTTGTTTGTTTGTTTGTTTGTTTGTTTGTTTGTCTGCGTGTTTGTTTGTTTGTCTGTTTGTTTGTCTGTTTGTTTATCTGTTTGTTTGTTTGTTTGTTTGTCTGTTTGTTTGTTTGTTTGTTTGTCTGTTTGTTTGTTTGTTTGTCTGTGTGTTTGTTTGTTTGTCTGTTTGTTTGTTTGTTTGTCTGTTTATCTGTTTGTTTGTTTGTCTGTTTGTTTGTTTGTTTGTCTGTTTGTCAGCAGGATTACAGATGAACCTTGGCGGAGGTATACGCTCGCTGAGTGCCCTTCTAGTTTTGGATGGTATCCGATTCATTCTCACTGAACCTTAACAAACGACACGTTAACAAAAGAAAAGCCTAAAGCCTCATGATTCAAGCTTAATAAACTATTTTAAACGAGTTTCTGATTTGTAACAGGAGAGCATTAAACAATTACAGAACACAAATAAATTTTTAGCAAGTTTTATTCTCTGTAAACTTTCACTTGAAAGAGTCAGCATTTATAAAAGACCGGGATCATGGACTCATCCCTCCTTTCATCCCCTCCGTCCTTCCTCTTTCATCCCCCTCTATACATCTGGGGCTACGAATAAATAAATATCAAGGTTTTTTGACAGATTATTTCCTGGTCAGGTGATCGACTGCAGCGTGCATCATTGCATATGATCCTGCACGCTTTATTTGTCCTGAATATTAAACTTTTCACAGTAAGAGGAAGCAACATGAGCTGCACTCCTGCTCGTTAAAGAGCCTTGTGGAGTAAAAGCTGATGCTGTCACAGAAGGGTCACAAAGTTAAATCCCGCCAACAGTTAAAACGTCCATCAGCAGCTCTGTGAGCAGCGGCGAGACGTCGACTCAAACCGTCTCGCCCTGACACGAGTGTCATGTCATCTAAATGCAAATGATCGGGGAAATACAGCAGCAGCATGTGCTTTAGTTAAAATGATGGATTATCTTGGTCGCCCCGAGAAAAACACTTCCTTTCATTTCAGTGTAATTTCTGGTTATCTATCGGAGATGTCTGTTGACATCACTCTCTGTAGCGTCAGAATGACGGACTTTAAAGGTGGTTCATCACGTTTTAACATTTTGCTTCTTGTAGCACCAAAACACATTTTAATGTAAACAATATAATATTAAGGTTTTAGTGTAAAGTCGTGTGTTTGGGAAGGCGTGACATACGGCTGGATACATGAGACTTATTGTGTGAGTTTGGTTTGGCTGTTAAACATTTACTTCAATTCATCAACTTTCGAGAGAAAAACAAAGTTTTCTTCAGGAATTCAAAGTAACACAGAAGTGAATAATTGAATATCAGTTTATAACACAAACTTTCATTTTGAGGGTGAAATATTCCTGTAAAACCACCAACGTTTGGGAGGTTAATGCTGAACCACGAGTCTGTCAGCCTGCTGGTTATTGCATCACACTGGCAGATGTAATTGTATATATTACTTAAACAGTTTCAACGCAAACTGAACATTTTAACCTTCGTGTCGGCACTTGGTACAGATGTTTGTTGTGTGAGGTTTTAGTTGTTCTGTCCTGCCTGCGAGGACGTGAGAGATGTATTTTATTTTAGGAAAATTATCTAATTTATGTTGATTTCTTTTGGCTGGATGTAAGAACGTGCTTCAGGCAGCAGCCGGTTTGCTGAGCTTGAGAGAGAAAGCAGAATATTATATATATTATATAAGAAGGAGTGCTGAAATAACCTGTGATCTTGTAATGTTTGACCTCTGCAACTGTATTTATAATGTCATGTAAACCCACGAGGCTCTTTGTGTGCAGGACAGGAACACAAAGACTGTGAGATATTAAAGCCATCGCAAGTTCTGAGAGCCCAATGTGGCCAAAAGGTCCAAAACCATAAAATATTACAATTAAAATGTGATGAATAAAACACTGGAATGAAGTTAATGAACTCTGTTTTGAGTCATCTAATCGATTAATTATCTAATTATTTATTTACTTCTAATGCAGGTTTCACAATCTGGAGTGGAGGCTGTTGGAGCAGATGTGTTCATGTGTCCACGTTGTGTCCTCTACATATGTGTTCAGCGTGCGGACAGCTGTGGAGGCCGTGTCTCTTGTAATGATCTTAAAGCAGCAGCTGTAAGATTGACACACAAATCCGAACAAAGTTGACTCGACACTCAAACGTGACTCGGCTGCAGCTCGGGCCGGCGAGCCGTGACGCTCAGCTGCCTGCAAACTCTTCCATCTGTCGCCTGAAATCCAGCATCAGCTCCCAGAGATCGACCCAGCAGGGGTGAGGGTGAGGTGGGAGGAAGATATGAGGAGTCAGGCTATAATGGGGGGGTAGGCTGCAGTTGGTCAGAGTGAATTATTCCAACACTTGTTGGTGGCGTGCCGGCTGCTGTCAGGAGGATTTTGGCCTCTGGTCCACTTAAAGGAACACTTCACCCACAAAATGATCAGTTGTACTTCAAGTACTCCCCATGTTCCCTTGAGCTCTTGGAGAAAACTTTGTTTTTCTCGCCTGCCTCGCCGGTGAACGAAGAATCCAAAAAACGGAGAAAGGTTTGCATGAATTGAAGTAAATGAGGCCGCGTTTAAAAACAGCAAAACTACATCCAAACATCCAAATGTATAAACTCTCACACAACTCGTGCAGTTTAATCCAAGTCGCATTTATCTGCTCACTACTTCACAAACATTCACTTCAATTCATCAAAACTTTTGTCTGCTTTGGTTCTTGGTTCACCGTGGAGACATGTGAGAAGAACTACACGGCTGAGCAACTAATATACACCTGGTCACTTTGTTTCCTCTGCAGCTCTTCTCCTGGGAATGAATTCACACCTCACGATGCATCTTTCATGATGCATGAGGTTCAACATTTAACACCAGCGCAGGTAGAAGAAAAGTGTGTAGCGTGTTTCTTTCACTTTAACAAAGTGAAAAAACGCAATATTAATGAACGTATAAACAATTCATGAGCAGCTCTGAATGTGGAGCAAAATGTATTTATTTACAGGAGACTGGAAACCAAGGCGACGTGCTATTGTTGGAGCTTCAGGGAATTACAGATGTAATGGACTTGTTACCTCAGCCACAGAGGTTATGTTTTCAGTTTGGTTTGTTTGTTTGTCTGCACGATTACGGAAAAACTACTTACACGATTTTGATGAAGCTTGGTGGAAGGGTGCAGCGTGGACCAAGGGAGAACCCTTCGCTCTGCGGAGAAGCTGATTGGCTGAAATCAGACACAGACTCTTTAAATCTCCTCTGGCAGGAGCTGAAACTTCACGCTACAAAAACAGTTCCAGTGAACCATCAACCAGGTTCACGACCCCCAAAGACGTCTCTGTGTTACATTAACACACATGTTGGAGTGTTATCCCAACACCGAGCTCCTGATTCTTCCCTGTGAACTTCTACACATGCCCGATCAATACTCTGATTCTGGTTGTATTTTAAAGAGCATCCAAAATCATTATATTATATATAATATATTATAATATATTATATTATATATAATATATTATAATATATTATAAATTATATAATATAGTATATATTAATTATATATCAGCCATGTTGGTTGGAATACATAACCAAGACTGCGCCCGTACACATGTGAGTTGCTGCAACGCTTCGTGATTTTCTTTGTATTTAAACGTCTAAGATTGAAAGAAAATGCCGATCGTGTGCGCAGTGTATACTTGTGGTCATCACGCTACTCGTGACCCATTGAAACGCTTCTTTAGATTTCCTACATCAAAAACAACGATCCACTAAAGAGGGATGAGTTGCTGTCTACTGAACGCCGTCAGCTGGTTTAGCAACATAACTCGTGAGGATTCAACAGAAGAAGAAGCACAATTCACCCGTGTGTGTGGCGTTCACTTTATATCTGTAAGAGCTCATGCTAAAGCTATGTTTGCAATGTTTACGTTAAACATTTGTGCTTATGATATACCCAAACACTGTAAGACCTTACTTCTCCGTATCGCTGACTGCTAAATAAGGCACTTTCTTTACATGTGATGCCATTTGCTCTTTTCTTCTGTGCATGTTTTTGTTTGGCTTATTCTTGAGACTACTTCACTTGAGAAAAGCAAAGCACCAATGTGAGAACATGTTCTCTTAATCCAGCCATACAATCACAGTGTGCGAGGATAACATCGCCGCTCTTCTCACTCACAAACCACGGCGTGAGCGGTGTATCTCGAGCTCTTTGAGAGTGATTTACACGGGCATGGACGAGCACCCTGTCATCTTTCAGTGGTTTGGTAAGAAGACTACCAACCCAGCCAGAAACAAAGACATTAGAAGCATCTAAGCTCTTGTATGCCTTCATTTGTGCGTTGGTTGCCCACGACGTTTGTAGCACAAGGTAGTTCACAATATCCGGATATTCAATCGGCGGTAATGAATCTAAATCCTCAATATAATCCGACAGCTTCAGCGTGTACGGGTCACGGCCGCACATTTGGACTTTTCCTCTGAATCTCGCCTTTGCAGAGGATCCAGAGAGTCACAATACTTAGAAGAAGTCGGAGTTGTTGTTGTTCGCTTTAGACGCCATTGTTGATTTGTTATTCATCCAAAATGGAGTCGCACGCATACGTCACACAGTTTTGTCACGTGTTTGCACACGAAGAATATGTAACGTGTAGAATCACATGACATTGTTCCCCAATTTCCAGATAATAATCTGCAAAAGAAAATGCTAATTCTTGTGCATTTCCTCCTCTGCTGACTAATGAGTTAGTTGGTTGATGGAGATAAACAGCTGGTGCAGCTAAAGCTTGTTTTTATCTACAGATCAACTTTTGAAGTGTAAATTCTTTTACCTTTCATGAAGACATTTCCCTTTAAAACTGAACTGATTTTAACTCGTACAGCTACAAAAACTGTTTCTACTGTTTTATAAGGTCATTGACAGCTGCCGATCAACAAGCTTCAGTCAGTTACACAGTGAGAGTTGTTCCAGGTCAAAACACAAGTACATGCACAACATTAAGGTTTTCTATTCATTCCTTGGACTCTTAGGAGCGCTGCAGTATATATCTTTTAAAACAGGACTACAGTTAATCTGCATCCCTGTTTCACAGCTGGAGTTCAGAAAGAACTTTATTTTGACTCTCTAAGGAGAAGATAGTGAGCAGGTGTAGTGGTGAGTGAGTGAGTCATGCAGCCTGGTGCGGTTTCTATAACCTCCATCCTTTGTCAACACTTTTCCAGGTGAATATTTATCATTTCTTCTCTGCTCACAAACAGCAGCTGTGAGAATGATAACTGTGATTGCTTGAGAAGCTTCTTCTCGTCTCCAGCTGAGAGTTTTATCAAAGGAGGAAGTTAGATATTAATGCTTTTATTCTTCCCATGTCTCATATTAGATTTTAAGTCCTTCACTCACAGTCTATACATCTGTGGCTCGTTGCATGAAGCATCTTAATTTAAGATTATTCTTAAACATGCACTTAAGTGAGAAAAGAAAGGAAAGTCCTGTCATAGGATAGAATCTGCTGTATTTGTGGTCAGTAAACGCAGCAGCTACTTCTTTACTTCTGGCTCCTTCCGGTCTGTTATTGGTGTTGTGTTCAGGGAACATAAGTAAGCAGGGTTGTGCACAGAGTCTCAAAAGCTCAGTCGTCTTCTGAAAAGTGTTGAGAAGTTTCCCAGCAGAGCGGAGCAGGATGCGCAGTCAAAGTGTTCTTGGGCAAGATACTGAAGCCCAAATTGTTCCTGGTGTGTGTGTATGGGTGAATGGGTGAATGACATGTGTTGTAAAGCACTTTGAGTGATTGTAAAGATTGCTATATAAAAGCAGTCTATTTACCAATAGTAAAAGGTTTCTTCTCTTAGCGACAAAAAAAGTTTTCAAAAAACTCCCAGTGCTTGTCTGAAGGCTTCGTTGCCTCATGTGCGAGCGTGTGTATTCTGCAGAGCGGACATGAGAATCACCTGTACAGGTAAACACGTATTCTAAGTGACTCCTGATGTCGTCTTTAAATGTCTCCTGTCACAACCTGGCTCGAGAGGAGGTGACAAGGAGGGAGACCACACAATCAAAGAACTTCTCTATATGGTTTAATTTAAGTAAATGATTCACAAGCACAATACAAACAGCAGGCAGCAGGCCAGAGGGAAGAGACAGAAGATCATGCAGGTCTCTTTATAACCTGAGCCCAGCCTGCTCAGGTGTGCTGAATCAGTGATGAGGAGATGACGAGGTCTCAGCTCCACCAATCAACCTCCTGAAACACAGGTTAAGCACACAGCCTGGGAAGGACAGGACAGGACCACCTCTGAGGCCGTCACACTCCTCGTTGGTCTTTTCCCTTTTCAAAGCTCTTTAAGACGTTTGTTTCCACTCACTGTTGCTGGTGGGCTTAATGTTTGAAGCAAAGTATCACGTGACAGACGAGCGTCTTGACATGTCAAGAGACACAGACGCACAGACGGATGTAGCCGGTGATTTTTCAAAATAAAACCTCTTTCAAAATAAAAATTTATTCAATCTTTCTGTGCGGCCCGGTACCAGATGACCCACGGACCGGTACACGGACCGGTGGTTAGGGAACACTGCTTTAAAGCCAACAAGCTCTTTATTTCACTTCATTCAATGCAAACACACATTTCTGTCCACCAGCAGTTTTAATAAGGTTATTTCTGTGAGCCTACTTGGTTCAGACAGCAGGAGAGATTTTATTTTCATATGCACAGAAGCAGAATCAAACGTTTCTGTTTCTCATCTTTCACGTTGTTTCTGATCAAAAGCACGTTTATTGTGCTTGAAGCAACACGTAGGAAGCAGAAGCATCTTTTATTCAGACTCTGGAGACGTCAACGTTTCCAAAGACGACACATCAGATATCTGGAAGTCTGGACTTCATCATTTTATAAAGTTTATATTTATAGAGTTATTTATACAAAACAAAGTACATTTAATATCAGTTCTGGAGCTTTTGGTCACGTCACATGATCTTCCTCAGCAGATGGACTTTGTTTGATATAAGATCTTTATTTGTAGAGCACTCTGAGGAGATGACCAACACCTCTCTCTTTGTTGTTGTTGTCTGTTTGTAGTCAGTTCGAGATGTGCTCGTGCAGCTGCTTCTTTAGTCTCTGTACACGTTTACAGCAGCGAAGCTACAGTCTGCGCATCATGAGTGAAAAAGCTCCCATAAAGGTTTTATGGCCCCACTGAAGTCAAAGCCTCGTTAAATGTGCAGCTCCAGGTTTGATGAAGACAGTTCAGTCTGGCCGACACACAGAGACGTCTTCATTAAAGAGCGTTTTGGCCGATCCGGGCACCTGTACCGTAACGGTATGGATAAACGTGAAACGTGTTTAACACACACACACACACACATCCTCATTTCTATCAGCGGTAACGTAATACGGACAGGCGCGCTATTTTGTGAAAGAAAACATACATAGTGGCCGTGAGCTGGATTTTTATGCTATTTGCACTTTTCTACAGAACCGCTGATCAAAATATCTTCACGCATGTCACTGCACTCCCTCGAGTCCTCAGCAGCACACACACCAAGCAGGAAGTAGATCAGTCCGACGGTTGGTGAGATAATTGAAACTCAGATACACACACACACACACACACACACACACACACACACACACACACAGATGTCACAGAGAAATAAAAACAACTCTGGTGACTAATGTGGAATGATCCTCTTGTTTTTCCTTCAAACTCTGAAACGCTCTTTTATTCAGGACGCTTCAGAAACAGACGGTGGGAGTGTGCAGCGGTAAACGCTGCCTGCGTGCTGTAATGGCTTCATGATTCTGCAGGTTTGGCTCCAGTCCTGGACACAACAAAACAAAGTGTAATCCTGTGTGTGGTGGGTAATCTTTAATCCAGAGGGCACAGCGGGCGATCAGATTACAGACTTCTGAGTTTGTTTCTGGATCTTAAATCAGACGAGTAGCTTCAGAAAATATATAACTTATAACTCCAACTGTTTGTTGTTTCTGCAGCCTGGTCTCCTGAAACTTACTTCACATACAACAAACCTGCTTTGGCAATTATAAACATATTTTCTACTTCCGACGCATCACAAATATGTTTCTAATCAAAGTCTGTGAAGGGAGGAGATTGTGCAGGACACAGGACTTTTACTAAATTCGTTTCCTTTAGAGACGTAATGGAGAATGCAGTTTTAGCTACTTCCTGTCCGCCTGCTTTTGGCCTCAGCACATTTCTGCAGGCGAATTTTGGCCGGGAACCACCAACACCTCCCACGCTCGGCCACATTTCCTTCTACATGTTCCTTTCTGCTGTTTCATCTCGCAGTGATACGGACATCTGATCAGAGTGCTGTGAAAATAATCTCCAAACAACATTTGTTTACAGCAGATGTGATGGATCTCAGCTGCTTCTGATCCATGTTGCAGTTCATTTGTGTGAGATTCGCTGCTCTACCTTCACTTGTTCCATTCTGTCCCTGCGAGGGGTTCACTGCTTCCTGAAGACGACGACACTTTCTGTGTTTCTGTGTTTAGTTTTGACAAACCTCTGCTTGTTTTTGCTCTTCAGCTCCGACCAACGTAAAACGTTAAGATAATGGATAACGGGTCTACTGGACACAAAATGTCACTCAAAGAGACACGTACCAACCAGGAAGAGACACAAAGTGACTACAAAGAGACACAACATGACTACAAAGAGACACAACATGACTTACAAAGAGACACAACATGACTTCAAAGAGACACAACATGACTTACAAAGAGACACAACATGACTTCAAAGAGACACAAACTGACTACAAAGAGACACAAAGTGACTACAAAGGAGACACAAACTGACTACAAAGAGACACAACATGACTACAAAGAGACACAAAGTGACTACAAAGAGACACAACATGACTTCAAAGAGACACAACATGACTACAAAGAGACACAACATGACTACACAAGAGACACAACATGACTTCAAAGAGACACAACATGACTACAAGAGACACAACATGACTACAAGAGACACAACATGACTACAAAGAGACACAACATGACTACAAAGAGACACAACATGACTACAAAGAGACACAAAGTGACCACAAAGAGACACAACATGACTATTTATATAAATATATATGTTGTGCAGCACATACATTAAAACACATTTAAATAAAGGAATATAAGCATTAAACTGATATAACAAAGGTCTGACTCCTATAAGAGCCAATGTTGTGCTTTTACTCCATTACATTTACTGGACTCTGTGTTTCCATCGAGGATTCTTGGTGCTCGAACGTCAAAATTGATGCACGATGTTCCTCTGATGACGGATTTTTAAAATGTTAAAGATGTCCGCACATATTTCCTGCCCAGAGAATGCACTACTGGGTTTTTTTGCAGAGGTGTAAGAAGTCTTTTAGTTTTTTAGCAAAAATAAAAGCGCCCATTATGCAGAATAATATACAATATATCACGGGATTATAATGATGCATCAATGTATTCATTATTTTAATGTTGCAGCTAAGAAAGGTGGAGCTTTTTATACTGCAGGTATCTTAATCAGCAATAATGCATCATAATTCAATAGTTTATAATTATATTTTGTATTAATGATATAAACCTGCAAAATAACTAATGTAAAATAAATGTAGAGGAGCAAAAAGTGCAATATTTCCTTTTAAATTGTTGTGGAGTATAAAGTAGCATAAAATGGAAATACTGAAGAAAAAGTACCCAAAATTTAAATCAATGACTAAATTATGATGTATTATTAAAGGTCGAGCTACAAAAAGTAGTTCCTCCTTCACCAGCTGCAACATTAATGCATCAGTAAATAAAATAAAATAATATCATATATATTATTCTGCATGAGTACTTTAAGTATAGTTTGATGCTGATATATTTTCACTTTTATTTAATATTTTTGAATACTTGTACTTGTTTCTACACTGTGGTATTTGTACTTTTACTTAATTAAAATGTATTTATTTAAGTATTTCTTCCACCTCTGCTCACGATCATGTAGTAAATCCGGACCCTGCTACAGACTAGTTGTGTGTGTGTGTGTGTGTGTGTGTGTGTGTGTGTGTGTGTGTGTGTGTGTGTACTTCCTGCATCAGCAATAACAGCTGCAGCATTTAAGCCTAACAATCAGAATGATGGGAGATGACAGGATGCACTACCATCCTCTTCCTCAGCAGGCTCCTTACTTTAGGGGGGGGGGGGAGGGGCTCCTCTTTCATCAACATCCCCAGCCAATGGAGAAAGCAGCGGAGGACACACTTGAGCAGTCTCTCCGGAGCGCACCACAGCACCAACATCTACGCAGCACAGAGTGAGTTCTTCTTCTGGTTCCGATGATGGAGGAGATCCAGCGGGGACATGCTGCCTCGCGCACATTCTGCGTCTTAAAGGGAATTTAAAGCTCAAAGTGAGTACAGTTGTTGCTGTAATATTTAATAGTATGTGAGCTTTCATGTGTGCGTCAGTGGATGAGTTCTAGGAGGGTTTCTTTAGGATCCTGCGCCGCAACCTACAAGATCTAAAGTGTAGCAGACGAATCATAAATAAACTGTAAAACACACTTTATTCTCAGGGTTCGTACATTTTAAAAGCTGCACAGAGTGGATCCGCGGTTTCTGCGTGACCGCGCGCTGTGGATGGAGACACAGTGAAAACGAAAGTTTGAGGAATGACATTTGAAAATATAAAGAAAAATAAGTGATGACGGGAGAGCCTAATGCTTTGTTTTTATTTATGGTCGTGGAAGCTCCTAAAAACTGAAGACATTTGAATTTTATTTAACATTATTTTGAGGTTTTCACTGAACAGTAATTATAAGGAATATTTCTAAATACAAATGTTCTCCCAGGCGCACTGGATGTGTGGATCAGTTTGACACATTTGTAATCTGATATCATATATCAGCATATATAACACTGAATACTATAATAATATATAATAATATAATGTAATATATAATATAATATATAATATAATATAAATATAATATATAATATATATATAATATATAATATAACACTGAATACATCCTGTTAAATATTTATTAAACATTAACTGAAGGACGATGTTCAGCGGCAGGTTTATGACCAGCAGTTTAAAGGAGCCATGAACGCCTGTTCACGACTACAGCTGCTGTTGTCGGGGAGATTATGATGTCACCCCCCACACTGGAGTTAGTAGTGTCATCCCTCATTCATCCATCCATCATTCATCCATCCATCCAAGCATCATCCATCAATATGTCATCCGTCCATCCATCATTCATTCCTCATTCATGATTCATCCATCCAACCGTCTATAAATCCATCTGTGTCATCCCTCCATCCATCATCCATCCATCATCCATCCATCATTCATCCATCCAACCATCATCCATCCATCATCCATCCATCATTCATCATTCATCATTCATCCATCATCCATCCATCCATCCATCCATCATCCATCCATCCATCCATCATCCATTCATCATCCATCCATAATTCATCCATTGAACCATCATCCATCCATCATCCATTCAACCATCCACCATTCATCATTCATCCATCCATCATCCATCCATCATCCATCCATCATTCATCCATCCATCATCCATTCAGCCATCATCCATCCATCATCAATCAATCAAATCAATCAAAAAACTTTATTGTCATTTCGAGATTATACAATGTACAATTCAAATGAAATTTCATTTGTCATCCATTCAACCATCATCCATCCATCATCATCCATTCAACCATCATCCATCCATCATCCACCATTCCTCATTCATCTGTTCATGTTGATCAAAGTGCCGAATAACACATTTGTAGAACTCAACAGAAATGTTATTTACAGAAATGACGCCCCGGCTACTGGAGATGATCCACCGACGTTGATCTGATCGGTTTCCTGTAGGAACTATTTTCTTTGTGTTTTCTTTGTACACCTGCCAACAGTATCACTGCGCAGAAGGAAGCGTCCGTCTCTTCAGGGAGCTCTCCTAAACGCCATTATTGTTTTTATCACGAGCTTTGGTAAAACTCCGTCCAGGGTGAAGATCTTTAGAAACTGTGTTTACGGTGTTGACATGTAAACAGAGATAATGTGACGTCATAGTGTTGTATGTTTACTCACACATGTACAGTTACAGTCACTGCTACATCATCCACCACTCCCACGACACCGACCCCACCGTAAACATTGCCTGTGTGTGTGTGTGTGTGTGTGCGTGCTTGTGCGTGCGTGTGTGCGTGCGTGCGTGCGTGCGTGCGTGCGTGTGTGTGCGTGCGTGCGTGCGTGCGTGCTTCAATTGTGTTTTTGCATTTTTATGTGGAGGGAAAAACCCTGTTGAACTTGAACTGAACTGACAAGTTAAATCTGACATCTGTTTTAATTTCAGGTCAGGGAGTGAATGTGGAAAAGCAGTTCATCCAATGATTGACGCCGACACTCCGACCATGTTGGACCGAACTGAGCCGGCACACTGCACCGTGTGCTGCTGTGCTCTCACCAACAAAATCCTCATGGTGCTCTTCATGGTGCTGTTGGTCTTCGCCATCTTGTTTGGGAACTTAGTGACTCTCGCTGTGGTTCTCGGGACTAAACACTTCCACACGCCGCAGGGATACCTGAAGGCGTCCCTCGCCGTGGCCGATCTGGCGGTGGGAATGTTCGTGGTGCCGCTCTCCATCTACGCTGAGGTCTACCTGATGGCAACCGACTCGGCACCGGAGTGGACTTCTTACAACTCGCAGTCGGTGAGTTTCCACCCGTGCAACGTTATCGGCCCCATCTTCGCCGGGTGCACCTTGGTCTCCATCACGACCATTTTCCTGCTGACGATCGAGAGGAGCATCGCTGTGTTGAAGCCGCTGCACAAGGACTCTGTGATCACGCGGAAAAGGACCACAATCCTCATCGTCCTGTCCTGGGTGGGGAGCTTCTTCTTGGCAGTGTCTCCGATGCTTTTCAGCAGCGAGATGGCTCTGGAGTACAACTCCTGCAGCCGGATGTGTAATTATGCGCTGGGGACCATCGGTGAGTTCCCGAGCCAGGCCTGGAACATCCTCCTCCTCTTCCCCGCGTTTGACTTCACCCTCCTCGGGGGAACGGTGGTCATTAACATCATCTCGATGTCCAGCATCCGGCAGCACTCGAGGCGCAGGAAACACCTGGCGGAGAGCGAGTGCCAGAGCACCACCAAACCTACTTTCTCTGACATCAAAGCGGCCAGAACAATAGGGACGCTGACTGTGGCGTTCACCGCCTCGTTCACCCCCATCGCCGTCTTCGTGGTTGGGAACGTTTTGGGGAATAAATGGTGCAACTTTTCCTTTTTCGCCTTCTGGATTTTGGCCTCCAACAGTTGCTGGAATGTCATAATTTACAGTGTGAGAGATCAGAAGTTCAGACTTTGTGCGCACAAGCTCCTCTCCAGAGAGAAAACACAACCAAAGGCTAAACAAATGAACACATCAGGGAACAAAGACTAACGTTGAGGAATGCATCTTTTAGATTTTGTTTGTCACACAAACTCTCAGTTCATCGCACATTGTGAGTCTCGTTAAGAGACGTGTCTGCATGTTTTGTGGATGTTGTGAAATATGTTTCTTTCATGGATCAGATCACATGGATATTAAACGTCCCTCTTTGTGGGGAAGTGTCCGGCTGTGGATTGTTTGTTTCACCCGACTGTGATCAATTAAAATAAGATTCAAACACAATCGGATTTCTTGTTGCACCGTGTGTATTTGTATGTGTTTAAATGTTTCAGGTGTCAGTTTGGGAGATATATTTTATTCTGTAGGCCAGTGGTCCCCAACCACTGGTCCGTGGACCGGTACCGGTCCATGGGTTTTTGGTACCGGACCGCACAGAAAGATTGAATCATTTTGAAAGGTTTTATTTAGAAAAATCACAGGATACATCCGTCTGTGCGTCTGTGGCTCTTGACACATGTCAAGACGCTCGTCTGTCAGGTGATACTTTACTTCAAACATTAAGCCCACCAGCAACAATGAGTGGAAACAAACGTCTTAAAGAGCTTTGAAAAGGGAAAAGACCAACGAGGAGACATTTAAAGACGACATCAGGAGGCACCCGGCGTTAAAAGACGAGCCCTTGGAGTCTTTTGAAAGAAAGAAACATGAACAAGAAGGACATAAAGAATGACTGATGGCACCACATCAACACATGCGAGTGCACGGAGAGCGTCATACTTAGTGAGTAACCGTGTCGCTAAGAGAAGAAACCTTTTACCTCTGGTGAAGAAGTTATCCCTCTATATTGGACCGGCTCGTTAGAGACACGAGCTCAGGGCTCCCACTAACTCAGCGTGATGCTGAGTTTTTTCTGAACTTTATATTTGTTTTTATGTCGGTCGTATCGTTTTTTTCTGTCATATTTATTCCCCCCCCCGGTCCGCGAACATATTGTTTTAGATGAAACCGGTCCGTGGCGTAAGAAAGGTTGGGGACCGCTGCTGTAGTCAACACATGTGTTCAGTGACACACTACAGGAGAGAAGTATGCATCATATTCTACAGTTACCCCATATGTATTATTACACTAAGCACCAGGGTCAGATATTACTCCATTGATCTGCAGGAGGGAAATTACTTAATCCCAAAATCATATTCATTTCAAAGTACACACATCTTTGAAGCGGGAAAAACACAAAAACATTTCCTACACGTATTTTTAAAGAGAGAATTCATGGAAAATTCTGAGATCTCAAAACGCAGAATACGACAGTAACCTCAGGTGGAGCATGAAGACGCACCGGAGAGTCTTTGTAAAATTAAATTATGAAATTATGGGCTTGATTTTGGCTCTAATAATCCTCAGGATTCACCCTCTGAAGATGTTGGACAAACTGATATCAGCAAAGCAGAGCAAACATAAAAAATCATGTTTCTGATGAATGTTCTGGAAATGATTGACGTGCTTCAGAGGAATTAAACATATTAGCTGCATATTTAAAAACTATCCCGATCTGAAACTGGATTCTTCTGCATGCGATCAGCTTCATCTGTAGATTCGATAACAGCCTGAAACAGCAGAAATGATCATAATTATCGCTGCTCACTTTTAAAACTATACAATTATATATTAAAATGAGTTCTTTAAACCAACCTGATCATAACTACACAATATTCTTTCATTTGGACCCTTTAGATGCAGCTTGTTTACATAATGAGGAAAGAAAACATTTCAAGATTTTTATTTATTTTTCTCACAGTGTGAGAAATGTCAATGATTATCTGACTTTCATATTTCACATGAAAACAGCGTGAAAATATAAGAAAATGTCTCAATATGGTGGAAAATAGTGAAAGTTTGAAGGTTGTAGATCTAAAAACCTGATTCAATAGAAAGCAGGACTTTATGCTGTAATGGCTGAGGGGTACTTCTTCTTCTTCTTCTTCTTCTTCTTCTTCTTCTTTGATATAGCAGGGAGGAGAGAATAGGAGGAGGAGGAGGAGGAGAAGGAGGAGAAGGAGGAGGAGGAGGAGGAGGAGAAGGAGGAGAAGGAGAGGAGGAGGAGGAGAAGGAGAAGGAGAAGAAGGAGGAGAAGGAGGAGGAGGAGGAGAAGGAGGAGAAGGAGGAGAAGGAGGAGGAGGAGAAGGGAGAGAAGGAGGATGAAGGAGAAGGGGAGAAGGAGAGGAGGAGGAGGGAGGAGGAGGCGGAAAAGGAGGAGGAGAAGGAGAGAAGGGAGGAGCGGAGAGAAAGGAGGAGAAGGAGAGGAGGAGAAGGGAGGGAGAAGGAGAAGGAGGAGAAGGAGAAGGAGGAGAAGGAGCGAGGAGAGAAAGGAGAAGGAGGAGAAGGGGAGAAGAGGAGAAGGGAGAAGGAGGAGAAGGAGGAGAAGGGAGGAGCAGAGGAGGAGGAACAGGGGAGGAGGAGGAGGAGGAGGAGAGGAGGAGGAGGAGGAGGAGGAAGGAGGAGAAACGGAGCAAGGAGGGAGGAGGGAAGGAGAAGGAGGAGAAGGAGGAGGATGAGAAGGAGCGAGGAAGGAGGAGGAGGGAGAAAGAGTGATGAAGGAGGGGAGGAGGGAGGAGGAGAAGGAGGAGAAGGAGGAGGAGGAGAAGGAGGAGGAGGCGGAGGAGGAGGAGGAGAAGGAGGAGAAGGAGGCGAGAGGAGGAGAAGGAGAAGGAGGGAGGAGGAGAAGGAGGAGAAGGAGAGAAGTGAGGGAGAAGGAGGAGGAGGAGGAGGAGGAGGAGGAAGGAGAAGGGAGGAGATGGAGGAGAGGAGGAGAAGGAGGAGGAGGAGAACGGAGGAGAAGGAGGGAGGAGGAGCAGGAAGAAAAGGAGGAGAAGGAGAAAGGAGGGAGAAGGAGGAGAGGAGAAGGAGGAGAAGGAGGAGAGAGGATGGGAGGAGAGGAGGAGGAGAAGGAGAGAGAGGATGAGAAGGAGAGAGGAGGATGAGAAGGAGGGAGGAGAAGGAGAGGAGGAGGAAGGAGGAGGAGGGGGAGGGGAAGGAGAAGGAGAAGAAGGAGGAGAAGGAGGAGGAGGAGGAGGAGGATAGAGTAGGGGGAGAGGAGGAGGGAGAAGGGAGGAGGAGGAGGAGGAGGAGGAGGAGGAGGAGAAGGAGGGAGGAGGGAGGAGAAGGAGGGAGGAGGAGGGAGGGAGGAGGAGGGAGGGGAGAAGGGGAGGAGAAGGAGGAGGAGGAGAAGAAGGAGGAGAGGAGGAGGAGGAGGAGGAGGAGGGAGGGGGAAGGAGGAGGGAAGAGGGGGAGAAGGAGGAGGAGGAGGGGAGGAGAAGGAGAGGAGAGAAGGAGAAAGGAGAAGGGGAGAAGGGGAGGAGTGAGGAGAGAAGGAGCGAGCACGGAGACGGAGGAAGGAGGGAGAAGGAGGAGGGGCAGGAGGAGAAGGAGAAGGAGGAGAAGGTAGGAGCAGGAGGAGAAGTAGATGGATGCGGGCGTCGTATACTTATTGCTAATGCTTATGCTTATTTCTAAGTCGGCTCCTTATAATTCTTCTCATTCGTCTCTCCTTCTTCGCATTATCCTTCTTCTTCTTCTCTCCTTCTTATCATCACTTCTTCGCCTTATTCTTTTTTCTCCTTCTCCTTTTCTTTTCTTCCTTCTCCTTCTTCTTCTTCTTCTTCTTCTTCTTCTTCTTCTTCTCCTTCTTCTTCTTCTTCTTCTTCTTCTTCTTGATAAAAAGCCTTTTTAAAATAAAGAAACATGTTGTTTTTATTATGTACATTGTCACAGCTGTCTTATCACTTGTAATTAGTAAAGGAAATATATATATATATATATATATATATATATATATATATATATATATATATATATATATATATATATATATATATACCTTCAAAAAATTGCATCCAACACTTAACTTTGAGTGTTTTCCAGACTCAAAATGAACGTATCATCAGTGTGTAGTATTTGGACTCTCTTGTTTTCCCGAGGTGAACACCTTGCTTTGTGTTACAACCTGCATAACTTCATTGAGTTCTGTGATTGGCTGTTCATTAGTTTGATTTATCTTCGCCCTGCTCCCCGCGTGCTCCTCAGAGGCTGTGTGACTCACACCTTCATTGGCAATTGAACTACAGGATATCTCCTCACACAGAAGTCCCCACGTTGCTTAAGGCATGCTAATTAAGATGTTTCATTGGGGTGTGTTTGTTTTATACTCCCCTTGAGCAGACAGGCGGGTGGTTTCTGCACACATGGGCTGCATTCCAAATAGCATCGTTTGTATTTGAACTTGCAGTACATCCAGCAGCTGTCCTTACTAAGTATGTGCTGTTGCAAATCAAATGTATGGCTCAATATCACAAATGACACAGTTGTCTAAGTGGGCTTTGCAGACTGTACAGGATGTGACACCCTCTGTCCTCAGATCCTCACACCACACAAGGAAAAACTCCCTAAAAGAACCCTCAGAGGTAAAGGGGGACATGTTGTAACCGTGAGGGAGCAGGACCCTCGCAGGACGCACAGACGAGCGATAGATGACGCATGTACGTTAGTATACATACTAGTATGTCCCATGATGCCTTTAATCTTTGCACCCTCGTATATGTGATGCGCAAAGGATTGTGGGTAAAGCATGCTGGCTTGCATACTAAGCAGATCATTCTTATGTTTTATTCTTCATTTCTGTGTGTGCCAGTGTCGTTTAAGATACTGGATGCTTAAACTTCCCTAAGTATCCATCCATCCATCCTCCATCCATCCTCCATCCATCCATCCATCCATCCATCCATCCTCCATCCATCCATACACCATCCATCCTCCATCCATCCATCCTCCATCCATCCTCCATCCATCCATCCATCCATCCATTCATCCTCCATCCATCCATACACCATCCATCCTCCATCCATCCATCCTCCATCCATCCATCCTCCATCCATCCTCCATCCATCCATCCTCCATCCTCCATCCATTCATCCTCCATCCATCCATACACCATCCATCCTCCATCCATCCATCCTCCATCCATCCATCCATCCATCCATCCTCCATCCATCCTCCATCCATTCATCCTCCATCCATCCATACACCATCCATCCTCCATCCATCCATCCTCCATCCATCCATCCATCCATTATCCTCCATCCATCCATACACCTCATCTCCATCCATCCATCCTCCATCCATCCATCATAACTCGGGTAAGGAATCAAAGGGGTTTTAGTTTTTGTTCTCTACGCTGTAACGTAACAAGTTCATTTAAAAGGGAAGGAGCCACCTACACAGAGAGCTGCAGGGTGAGTCAGCATTGAAGCACTTCCTGTTCCCTCGTCTGGAAGTCAAAGGGTTTCAGGTTAGACGGCTGAAATAAGGTCTGTGGGTTAACAAGCGTCAGAGAATTTAACTTTTTGTTCTACGACATAAAACACGTCGCAGTGAAACAGTCCCCCACTGGGGAAATCCTGAAGCTTCTTAAAAACGGCTAAATGAGACGTTAGCTTAGCGGTGGTGACGTGAAGTCATGTGACCTGCTGTAGTTCCTTTATAGCCGAACGTTAGCTTCTTACTTCTGGAGATTTAATTTATGCTTCAAAAATCATGAAAGAGGAGTTCATGTGGATGCGTGGAGTGGGAAGTGTCATCAACGTTGGTTTGCTAAGAGATTATTTTCTGCAGCAGTTTTAAACCCACTGGAATAATCCTGTTTGTGGAGGGAGCACAAGATGCTGCCTGTTAATAATCTCATCAGACAACCAATCAATCCAGACGTCTCTGAAACAGCAGCTTCCTAATAATTATCTCCAGAGTTTTAACTAAATTAACTTCTTTAAAGAGTGTCTTTAATCAAGAGAACACTGTGTGTGTGTGTGTGTGTGTGTGTGTGTGTGTGTGTGTGTGTGTGTGTGTGTGTGTGTGTGAACTCAAGTCAGTTCACTGCTGTAAACATTTGAAAGAGATAAAAGCAGGAAGCTGTTTGGCGTCAGATCAAACCTGTGACATTCTGAATCCAGGCACATAAATCTTTTTTAAACGAAGACTTCTTGTTTATAATATTTAGCACGCTGCAGTTCAACACGGTAGGAACATATGTCCGTCAGACAGTAGGAGGGTAAATCACAAGTCTTTATATGTGATGCACTGCTGTTTAAAGACTTTAACTGTTTGCTGTAAACATTGATCCCCTGGTTGAAAACATTTCTGTTTGACCTTGAGATGGAAACCAGCAGAGAAAGTCTTCAGATGTGGAACGAGCTCCACATTGATGTCGGGTCAGCAGGAAGTCTGCAGCTCGGACAACAACAATATGTTGCACGCTGGCTTGTCTTATTAGAAGCTGTTGTTCTGCAGGATTCTTCTTGAGTTTATCCTCATGATTGTTTGCACTTGTTGTCGCTTTGGACAAAAGCATCAACTAAATGAGATGTAATGAAAGAGAAAGCGAGCGCGACTACTATGAGATGGATAAATCATGATATAACATTTCTCTTACTGTGTCTGTGTCTGCACCATAATGCACCAAAGCAGATTCCTTGTACGTGAAAACTCTGATTCTGACGTATGTACTTCAATAATTCAATAATGAAGAACGGGATTCAACATGAAGCTGAAGAAGTCTACATGTCTGTCTCCGCCTCAATCATTCAAACTGTGTCCCAAAGCGTTGGAGCTCTTTGTGTGAGCGGCAGCTGCAGGAGTCCAGAGAGCAGGAGACCTTCAGAAAATCATCTGGACGCTGCACCTGCATGATGGACTTTTAAACCTCCTCATCTCACAGCCTCGTTATTATTCTGCATTAAATCTCTCCAGCAGTGTGCGTGCCGTGTCATTATCTGGAGCACATAAAGCAGACGGTGTGTTTAAAGCTGAAGGTTGGTCCAGATGTTCTGGTGTATGCACACAGAGTGGACACACTGGATGTTCTCAGGCTTTACTCTCTGCATCGCTCGTATTATACTTAACGATATTATAATAATATTCAGATCCTGGTTATTTACTTGTGTCAGTGATTACTTTATATTTCTCCAAACATTGTGCAGATGTTATAGATGTTTAGTTTTATTTACCCTCTCATTAGCTCCCAATATCGGTTCTGAATACAGAACAACGACCTGATTTTGATGAAACGTAAAAGTCTGCAGCCTGGAGGAGGAAGAACCGTCACGTCGGAGCGGATCCGAACCACAGGTTGGAAACACGCGTTGTTTTTCACTTATGGAAACAATTGGCGAAGGTTAGCTTTGTGTCGTCCGCGATTCGTTAAAAAATTAAAATCTTTTGAGTAAACAAACTGAAACATTTCAATTCATTCGTTTGCTAACGATATCTTTATCCAACTAAATTCCTGTTCACACGTGAGCGAGCTGGAATCAAGTTCTGTTTGTTGGCGACGTCACCGTGCGCGCAGCGTTGCCAACTTGGCGACGTCACCGTGCGCGCAGCGTTGCCAACTTGGCAACGTTTTAAAGCATCTTCTTGATTTCAACATATCTTCTTAAATTCACTTTTTAATTTGTAGAAACATTTTCCTTCGTTTTTGTCAGTGAGTCAGTGAAACGCTGGACATGCTAGCTGTTTCCCCCCGTTTCCAGTCACTATGCTAAGCTAAGCTAAGCATGATAAGAACCGTACAGACATGAGAGAGGTGTCGATCTGCTCATCAAACTCTGAAAATGTGTATTTCCCAAAATTCCCCAAAAGAATTTCTTTAACTCCAGATTTCCGCTGCTCTTCGTGTTCGTGTACTCTCTTCAGCTTCAGCGGGGAGGTTTTCATTTCAGCCGCTCATCAGAGACTATTTTAAACTTTATACACAACGTCAATATCATAAACTGAAGTCATCATTCTGTATTCTGCTCCTGGAATAACCTGCAGAAGTCCATTCCCAAGAGTTTATATGAAACGTCCAGGAGAAAAGATGTTTCCTTTAAAATGTGATTGACTGCAGTTCCGTTGTACAGGAACGTAATGTTTGTCCTCAGCTTCTCCAGGGTCAACATTAAAAAAGCTTTTATTTCATCCATGACTTGTTGAGTGTTTCATATTCGTACTTTATCGCCTGATAAAGCCAGAAGAATGAGAAATGGAGTTCTCATTAAGGAAATCATCTGTAACGAACAGAGCTGTCGCCTTTCTGTTGAGAGCAGGTTTGTTAGAGATACATCAACGCGTCTGTGAGCGCTGAGGATGACATGGAGCACGTCCACACCCAGGACGTGTGAGGAGAAGTTATACAAACAAATATGATGATCCGTGATCTGACAGATCCTGAAAACAACATGAGAAGATAAAGAAAACTAAATATTTGTGACATTTGCACAATGATTGGAGAAATGCTCCTGATGCAGAGCGTCTGAAGACTTGTGTGAAATGTACTATTTCACAAATATAACAGAAAGATCAGGCGCAGCTTGAACGTGGTGTCCACCTATGAATATCGTTATTAACATGCATTCAGCTTCAAATGCAACCGTGTGGAAGCTTCACTGTGTTCCTGTGTGTTGAATTATTATATATAATAACTACAAAGAGGGACATTCAAAGAAAAGCTGCAGAATGAATCACCTTATCTAACCAATTATGTCGACGTGCGTGTCGACTAAACCCACAAAATTATTATTTTATTACTTATTATATTATTATTTATTACGAACACGACGGCCCTTAAGTAACGACGCCTCAGTTTCATTTGTCACAATAATGGATGATAAGTTTTAAGACAATAAGAAGAAGGGATGACGAGACCTCCAAACCTTTCAGCTCATTCTGTAACAAATATACAAAGGTGTCGCAGTTCTTTAGTCCTTTTAATATTGAATAAGCAGATCAATAATAGAAGAACCGCAAGATCACAGATAAGAGTCTGTGACACGGAGAGAAATAACAAGATGAATATTAAGTTAGAAAGAAGATTAAATCCCCAGACTGTCCAACGCTGGTGTTTCAATAAAGTTGCATCAAATTATTACAAAAGTCGAGAGAAAGATTTGAGATTTTTGTCTATTTATCTTCTATAACTCGTCTTCTGTGAGACGAGAGGAAACATCAGAACATCTTCTGTGAGAGGAAACATCAGAACATCTTCTGTGAGAGGAAACATCAGAACATCTTCTGTGAGAGGAAACATCAGAACATCTTCTGTGAGACGAGAGGAAACATCAGAACGTCTTCTGTGAGAGGAAACCTCAGTACATGTACAATCAGTACACGTACAGTCAGTAGACAATTTACAATCAATACACGTACAATCAGTACACGTGCAGTCAGTACATGTTACAGTCAGTACACGTTACCAATCAGTACATGCTACAGTCAGTACATTTACAGTCAGTACACGTTAAATCAGTACACGTTACAGTCAATACACTCATACAGTTCAGTAGACGTACAATCAGTACACGTTACAGTAAGTACACGTACAATCAGTACACGTACAGTCAGTACACCATACAGGTCAGTAGACGTACAGTCAGTACACGTACAGTCAGTAGACGTACAGTACGTACACGTTACAATCAGTACACGTACCGTACGTACACGTTACAATCAGTACACGTACAGTCAATACACGTACAATCAGTACACGACAGTTAAGTACATGTACAATTCAGTTACACGTACAGTCAGTACACCATACAGTTTCAGAGACGTACAATCAGTACACGGTACAGTCAGTACACGTACAGTAAGTACAGTACAATCAAGTACACGTAAAGTAAGTACACCGTACAATCAGTACACGTCCAGTCAAGTACAACATACAGTCAGTAGCGTACAGTCCGCTACACGTACAAAGTACACGTACACGTACAGTACAGTAGAACGTACACTCAGTACACGTACAGTAAGTACACGTACAATCAGTACACGTACAGTCAGTACACATACAGTCAGTAGCACGTACAGTCAGTACACGTACAGTCAGTAGACGTACAGTAAGTACACGTACAGTCAGTACACGTACAGTAAGTACACGTACCAGTCAGTACACGTACAGTCAAGTACACGTACAATCAGTACACGTACAGTCAGTACACGTACAGTCAGTAGACGTACAGTAAGATAGACGTACAGTCAGTTACACGTACAGTCAGTACGACGTACAGTCAGTAGACGTACAGTAAGTAGACGTACAATCAGTACACGTACAGTCAGTACACGTACAATCAGTACACGTACAGTCAGTAACGTTACAGTCAGTACACGTACAGTCAGTACACGTACAGTCAGTAGACGTACAGTCAGTACACGTACAATCAGTACACGTACAGTCAGTACACGTACAATCAGTACACGTACAGTCAGTACACGTACAGTCAGTAGACGTACAGTAAGTAGACGTACAGTCAGTACACGTACAGTCAGTACACGTACAGTCAGTAGACGTACAGTAAGTAGACGTACAATCAGTACACGTACAGTCAGTACACATACAGTCAGTAGACGTACAGTCAGTAGACGTACAGTAAGTGACGTACAGTCAGTACACGTACAGTCAGTACACGTACAGTCAGTAGACGTACAGTAAGTAGACGTACAATCAGTACACGTACAGTCAGTACACATACAGTCAGTAGACGTACAGTAAGTAGACGTACAGTCAGTACACGTACAGTCAGTACACGTACAGTCAGTAGACGTACAGTAAGTAGACGTACAATCAGTACACGTACAGTCAGTACACATACAGTCAGTAGACGTACAATCAGTACACGTACAGTCAGTACACATACAGTCAGTAGACGTATAGTAAGTACACGTACAATCAGTACACGTACGTCAGTACACGTACAGTAAGTACACATACAGTCAGTACACGTGCAATCAGTACACGTGCAGTCAGTACACGTACAGTAAGTACACGTACAATCAGTACATGTACAGTCAGTACACGTACAATCAGTACACGTACAATCAGTACACGTACAGTAAGTACACGTACAATCAGTACATGTACAGTCAGTACATGTACAGTCAGTACACGTGCAATCAGTACACGTACAGTCAGTACACGTACAGTAAGTACACGTTTGTTAGAGATACATCAACGCGTCTGTGAGCGCTGAGGATGACATGGAGCACGTCCACACCCAGGACGTGTGAGGAGAAGTTATACAAACAAATATGATGATCCGTGATCTGACAGATCCTGAAAACAACATGAGAAGATAAAGAAAACTAAATACTTGTGACATTTGCACAATGATTGGAGAAATGCTCCTGATGCAGAGCGTCTGAAGACTTGTGTGAAATGTACTATTTCACAAATATAACAGAAAGATCAGGCGCAGCTTGAACGTGGTGTCCACCTATGAATATCGTTATTAACATGCATTCAGCTTCAAATGCAACCGTGTGGAAGCTTCACTGTGTTCCTGTGTGTTGAATTATTATATATAATAACTACAAAGAGGGACATTCAAAGAAAAGCTGCAGAATGAATCACCTTATCTAACCAATTATGTCGACGTGCGTGTCGACTAAACCCACAAAATTATTATTTTATTACTTATTATATTATTATTTATTACGAACACGACGGCCCTTAAGTAACGACGCCTCAGTTTCATTTGTCACAATAATGGATGATAAGTTTTAAGACAATAAGAAGAAGGGATGACGAGACCTCCAAACCTTTCAGCTCATTCTGTAACAAATATACAAAGGTGTCGCAGTTCTTTAGTCCTTTTAATATTGAATAAGCAGATCAATAATAGAAGAACCGCAAGATCACAGATAAGAGTCTGTGACACGGAGAGAAATAACAAGATGAATATTAAGTTAGAAAGAAGATTAAATCCCCAGACTGTCCAAAGCTGGTGTTTCAATAAAGTTGCATCAAATTATTACAAAAGTCGAGAGAAAGATTTGAGATTTTTGTCTATTTATCTTCTATAACTCGTCTTCTGTGAGACGAGAGGAAACATCAGAACATCTTCTGTGAGAGGAAACATCAGAACATCTTCTGTGAGAGGAAACATCAGAACATCTTCTGTGAGAGGAAACATCAGAACATCTTCTGTGAGACGAGAGGAAACATCAGAACATCTTCTGTGAGACGAGAGGAAACATCAGAACGTCTTCTGTGAGAGGAAACATCAGAACGTCTTCTGTGAGAGGAAACATCAGAACGTCTTCTGTGAGAGGAAACATCAGTACATGTACAATCAGTACACGTACAGTCAGTAGACATACAATCAATACACGTACAATCAGTACACGTGCAGTCAGTACATGTACAGTCAGTACACGTACAATCAGTACATGTACAGTCAGTACATGTACAGTCAGTAGACGTACAGTCAGTAGACGTACAATCAGTACACGTACAGTAAGTACACGTACAATCAGTACACGTACAGTCAGTACACATACAGTCAGTAGACGTACAGTCAGTACACGTACAGTCAGTAGACGTACAGTAAGTACACGTACAATCAGTACACGTACAGTAAGTACACGTACAATCAGTACACGTACAGTCAGTACACGTACAGTCAATACACGTACAGTCAGTAGACGTACAATCAGTACACGTACAGTAAGTACATGTACAATCAGTACACGTACAGTCAGTACACATACAATCAGTACACGTACATCAGTACACGTAAAGTAAGTACCGTACAATCAGTACACGTACAGTCAGTAACCATATACAGTCAGTAGACGTACAGTAAGTACACGTACAATCAGTACACGTACAGTAAGTACACGTACAATCAGTACACGTACAATCAGTACACGTACAGTCAGTACACGTACAGTCAGTACAACGTAAAGTAAGTACACGTACAATCAGTACACGTACAGTCCGAGTACACATACAGTCAGTAGACGTACAGTCGTCACACGTACAATCAGTACACGTACAGTAAGTAGACGTACAGTCAGTACACGTACAGTCCAGTACCGTACAGTCCAGTACACGTACAGTAAGTAGACGTACAATCAGTACACGTACAGTCAGTACACATACAGTCAGTAGACGTACATAAGTAGACGTACAGTCAGTACACGTACAGTCAGTACACATACAGTCAGTAGACGTAAAGTCAGTACACGGTACAGTCAGTACACGTACAGTCAGTAGACGTACAATCAGTACACGTACAGTCAGTACCGTACAGTAGTAGACATACATCAGTACACGTACAGTCAGTACACATACAGTCAGTAGACGTAAAGTCAGTACACGTACAGTCAGTACACGTACAGTCAGTATACGTACAATCAGTACACGTACAGTCAGTACACGTACAGTAAGTAGACATACAATCAGTACACGTACAGTCAGTACACATACAGTCAGTAGACGTACAGTAAGTACACGTACAGTCAGTACACGTACAGTAAGTAGACGTACAATCAGTACACGTACAGTCAGTACACATACAGTCAGTAGACGTACAGTAAGTAGACGTACAGTCAGTACACGTACAGTCAGTACACGTACAGTCAGTACACGTACAGTCAGTAGACGTACAGTAAGTAGACGTACAATCAGTACACGTACAGTCAGTACACATACAGTCAGTAGACGTAAAGTCAGTACACGTACAGTCAGTACACGTACAGTCAGTATACGTACAATCAGTACACGTACAGTCAGTACACGTACAGTAAGTAGACATACAATCAGTACACGTACAGTCAGTACACATACAGTCAGTAGACGTACAGTAAGTACACGTACAATCAGTACACGTACAGTCAGTACACGTACAGTAAGTACACATACAGTCAGTACACGTGCAATCAGTACACGTGCAGTCAGTACACGTACAGTAAGTACACGTACAATCAGTACATGTACAGTCAGTACACGTACAATCAGTACACGTATAATCAGTACACGTACAGTAAGTACACGTACAATCAGTACATGTACAGTCAGTACATGTACAGTCAGTACACGTGCAATCAGTACACGTACAGTCAGTACACGTACAGTAAGTACACGTTTGTTAGAGATACATCAACGCGTCTGTGAGCGCTGAGGATGACATGGAGCACGTCCACACCCAGGACGTGTGAGGAGAAGTTATACAAACAAATATGATGATCCGTGATCTGACAGATCCTGAAAACAACATGAGAAGATAAAGAAAACTAAATATTTGTGACATTTGCACAATGATTGGAGAAATGCTCCTGATGCAGAGCGTCTGAAGACTTGTGTGAAATGTACTATTTCACAAATATAACAGAAAGATCAGGCGCAGCTTGAACGTGGTGTCCACCTATGAATATCGTTATTAACATGCATTCAGCTTCAAATGCAACCGTGTGGAAGCTTCACTGTGTTCCTGTGTGTTGAATTATTATATATAATAACTACAAAGAGGGACATTCAAAGAAAAGCTGCAGAATGAATCACCTTATCTAACCAATTATGTCGACGTGCGTGTCGACTAAACCCACAAAATTATTATTTTATTACTTATTATATTATTATTTATTAATCAGTACACGTACAGTCAGTACACGTACAATCAGTACACGTACAGTCAGTACACGTACAATCAGTACACGTACAGTCAGTAGACGTACAGTAAGTACACGTACAGTAAGTACACGTACAATCAGTACACGTACAGTAAGTACACGTACAATCAGTACACGTACAATCAGTAGACGTACAGTAAGTACACGTCCAATCAGTGCACGTACAATCAGTACATGTACAGTCAGTGCACGTACAGTCAGTACACGTACAGTCAGTAGACGTACAGTCAGTACACGTACAATCAGTACATGTACAGTAAGTACACGTACAATCAGTACATGTACAGTTAGTACACGTACAGTCAGTGCAAGTACAGTCAGTACACGTACAGTCAGTAGACGTAGTCAGTACATGAACAGTACCCGCTTGTTATATACCCCAGAGACAGAGACACGTGTAAATGTCGTCTGCCCCTCACTAATGGAAGCCTTTCACACACAGCGTCCTCCTACACAACCTTCAGATTCTTCCCACAGAGAGAAACCTGCAGCAGTGTCAGACATCAGTGACTAGTGTGCCTTTAATGTGGCTAATGCAGGCTCTCATCGTCAACAGCAGCACCAGAGAGCCTCTGCACAGACGCAATACGGGAGGCTGAAGGCAGCCGGGGTGACTCATCCGTGGGATGGAGGTGAACGAGGGACCTTGTACAGTACGGGAGGCGTTCACAGTTCAGGACGGTCAACAGGAAGATACAGAGATACACATCAGATTAAATCAGCCTGTGAGTTTCCAGGGTTCAGCATCGAGAGCACTGTAGATTATTTAGTTCATACCTTTTACACAAGGCAACCAGAACAACAAATAACACAGAGAGTATTTATATGTTTCTCCTTTTCATGGGTAGAAACACAAACTCCTGCTCGTGTATAAATAAATAAAGGTTATCCCAAACTTCTCAAAACATAATCACATTACATCACAAGAACTTAATTTAGCAAGTTTATTAACAGGACGATCTTCGCCTCTGAAGTGTAGAAGTATAAAGTAACTTCAATTGTAGCACAAGTACTTTACTACGATTGTTAAGTACTTAAACGTGTGTGTTGTTCTGCCCCCTAGTGGTTAAATATGTGATGAATGCAGCTTTAAAGTTACTTTCATTAAAAGTGAACTACATGATTGCTGCTGATGCTGCAGATGCGTCTGCTGATGTAAACATGGAGGCTCAGGGGGGGGGGGGGGTAATTACAGGTCTCAGGGGCAGCTATAGGCCGAGGGGATGAGGCTTAATTAAGGCTTACACTGTCACGTCGCGGTAAACAGCCGGGGAGGGAACCTGCACTCGCTGACCCTGCTGCAGACCCTCACAGTCACCTGTCCTGCGTGTGTATTCAGTATTTGAGGCTTGTTAGTGTCGGAAGAAGATCTAGTTCCAGCACACACACACACACACACACACACACGACCAAATGAGATCAAAGCTGTCAGTACTTTCTTCCCTCTGCAGCCTCAATGAGACAGACGAGGATGTTGGTGCCACTCTGTCACTCCCACGTGTGTGTGTGTGTGTGTGGGTGTGTGTGTGTGTGTGTTTGTGTGTGTGTGTGTGTGTGTGTGTGTGTGCGCTGAAAATGTGTGTGTGTGTTGTTTTCATATAACGCAGTCATATATAATCTGGTCCACATGAAGCTCTAAAAAAACATTTAGTCAAGTCAAAATACCATTCAGGTACACATATACAATAAGATCTCTGATCTCGGGAAGTTTACAAATAAAACAAATATTCATAAATTCATAATGTGTTTGTAATTCATAATACAAAGTAAGAATTATTTTTGTTTTTATAATGGCTGTTTGAGGGGAAAATACCTTTTGGGGGATTTCTTTTGTTGCATTACTGCAAGTGGCCACTGGGAAAAAACTGGAGGCTATATCAATCTTTGTATTAATATTACATATAAAGAGATATAGATATAAGATAATGATAGAATATGATAGATAGTAGAAAAGATATAATGTAGAAATAGAATAATTGAGAAAAATAGAAGATGAGATAAAGAGGATATAGGGATAATAGAGATATAGATAGAAAATAGAGAGAATATAAGATAATAGAAATATTGAAAATGTAGAATATATATATAAAGAATATATACAGATGATATATGAGAAGAGAAATAGGATAAGAGAGAGTATATAGATATATAGATATATAATATATATATATATAATTAATATATATATTATAATATATATAATTTATAGAATATATATATATTTATAGAATATATATATTTATAGAATATATAATATATTTATAGAATATATATATTTATAAATATATATAGATATTATAGATATTTATAATATATATGTTATATATAATAATAGTGTATATTTATAGAATATATATATATATATATATATTCTATAAATATAGATTATAAATATATAGATATATGTTTAATATATATATATATATATATATATATATATTAGATATTTATAATACATATATATATTATATATTAATATGTATATATTATAGAATATATATATATATATACAATATATATTCTATAAATATACATATTTATAATATATATATTTATAGATATATATAAAAAAAAAATATATATATAAAATATTATATATATAAATATCTATATATATTCTATAAATATATACATATTATATATATATAATATATATAATATATATATATATCAAACTGACAAACTAATAAAGTCTAATATTTGTAGGTTTATCATTGTTGTGTAACTGAATAAAGCAGTTTAAGCAGATTGTTGAGTTTCGCCCGTTAATGATTGTTTACATATTTCACCATGAGCTGAGAATAAATTGTTTATGTAGTATTTTATAAAGTGAACTAACATTGGACACAAAAAACAAAACAAAGCACAACATATTGTTTTTTTAACCCAGATTATCTAAACGATCTTGTATTATATTTAATTTAAGGCCCACTTTTGGTTGTATAATAAACGTGTCATCAAAGTGAGTCATGAATCCAAAGGTTACGTATTCAGAGTCATTATTTCTTCTGCACATGCTTTGAAGCTTTTACTTTGAAGGGTTCTCTCCCACATCTCTTTTTCCTTTCAAAAACCGATCCATGTGTCACTGCACTTTCATTTCAGTGAATTATTGAGCACATTCAGACACGGCTCGCTTTGGAAAATAAGAATTCCTGAAATGTTGGTTTTGAAGCCTCATTGAACAGGAAGTAACAACCCTTTAGTCCGGGCAGTGTTCATCCAGCAGGAGCGTGACGCTGCACACATGAACACTTGTAATATAAACTGTTGATGCGAGTCATGAAGTGGGGACGCTTCGGCTGATATTTATTAGTTAAACGTTCAGCGTGCACACACATAACAACATCTGGAACATGCAGGAAGCTGTGAACAGAAGCTGCGACGTCCAGATTCAAGGAGGCAGATTTCAAAACTCTGCTGCAGCCTCAATGCAGAAAACCCCGAGAGGAGCGACACTGAGCTTCAGTCCTGCAGCCTTCAGAGGCTGAGAGGAGGAGGAGGAGGAGGAGGAGGAGGAAGAGGAAGAGGAGAGAGGAAGAGGAGGAGGAGGAAGAGGAGGACTTCAGTAGGTCTTCTTCCAGGAGCGGAGGTACAGCCGGATGGGCAGGAGGGGGTTTCTGTTCTTCAGACTGGAGTTGAAAACATCAAAGCCGGCCCTCCTCACTCGCTGCAGGTAGTCCTCCAACACCACCTGACGCACACAGCACCACAGAAGAAGAGTTTTACTTTGCATCAGGTCCGACTGAAAGAGCTCGAGGGCTGCACGAACATCTTCCTCGTGATCAAAGTATTGTGAGTAATGTGCACAAACATTAATATTAATAATTATTAATAATCCCGAAACATCAATGAATACGAGACTTTATGATAATACATCTATAAATAATCTGCATGTTCTTAACTCTTAAATAAAGATCCTCGTGTTAGTGAGAGCTGCAGAGTTCAGACGGTGTGTTCAATGTCCCTCCGGCTCCTTCACATTAAACTCATAACCTCACACACACACACACACACACACACACACACACACACACACACACACACACACACACACACAGAGACCTTTTGTGTTCCTCAGCTCTGCATCACGTTTATGATTCATGGCCAGAACATCTATCCAGCTGTTCTCCTCACAAATCATTTGCAGATCTTTGTAGTAAAATAAAACATCTTTTTTTAAAGCATATTTTTCAGTGAAAAACATGTAAATCATAAAAACTGCATTTAATATCCATGTGGGTCAGGCACACAACTTCATCCCAGAGCACCTGAACGCACCATCAGGACACTTTAATGAACCTTCATCACAGAGCACCTGAACGCACCATCAGGACATGTTAATGAAACTTCATCACAGAGCACCTGAACGCACCATCAGGACATGTTAATGAAACTTCATCACAGAGCACCTGAACGCACCATCAGGACACTTTAATGAACCTTCATCAAAGAGCACCTGAACGCACCATCAGGACACGTTAATGAAACTTCATCACAAAGCACCTGAACGCACCATCAGGACATGTTAATGAAACTTCATCACAGAGCACCTGAACGCACCATCAGGACACTTTAATGAACCTTCATCACAGAGCACCTGAACGCACCATCAGGACATGTTAATGAAACTTCATCAAAGAGCACCTGAACGCACCATCAGGACATGTTAATGAAACTTCATCACAGAGCACCTGAACGCACCATCAGGACACTTTAATGAACCTTCATCACAGAGCACCTGAACGCACCATCAGGACATGTTAATGAAACTTCATCAAAGAGCACCTGAACGCACCATCAGGACATGTTAATGAAACTTCATCACAGAGCACCTGAACGCACCATCAGGACATTCAGCCACAAGTTTTTTTTTTATATCTTCAACCATTTAAACTTTGGAGAAACTCAGTGATGATGATGATGATGATGATGATGATGATGATGATGATGATGTTTTAAAACTCACCGTCTGGAGGAAGGCCAGATTGGCGGCTGCTGGGACGTTGTGGCTAAACGATCGCGCCTGAAGGAGAAAGCACAACAAACACTTTTAATGTTTGAATTTTACAAACTTTACAAACTGTACGACCACCTCGTACAATTAACTCACATTTAAAATGTCTATATAACTTAAAATTAATTAGTAACAGCTCATAATTCCCTCTCCGCCAGAAACTACATTTTACAAGACTAAATTGAACACATCATGATAACGTTATAATTTATATATATATAATATATATAACAAAGACCCTTCTTGTACCAGCGGCAAAAACAAATCACCTTTTTAAACTAACATCCTGATGTTTAAGGTTCCAGTTGTTTATTATTATTATAATTATGGATTTAAAAGGTGTCCACGAGACGTTCTCACTCTTTTAATGAGCTTCACTTCTTTAATTGCTTTAATCATAAAAAACTGTAAAAGTAAAAACAAGGTTCAAATAAAACTTTTCACTTGAAGTTAATGAAAGTTCAGGAGTCAACGAGGCGTAAGTGGAGGCTCTGCATCTCCACAGGAAGTCGCTCCAGGCTCATCGGAGCAGGCGGGAAACACGCCACTGACTCCTTTTAGAAATAGCTCCCCTTCGTGTTCCCGCTGTTTGATGCTCGCTAAGTGGCCTGAGAGACGTTCAAGAGTGTTGCAGAACAAAGCTGAGCGCCGCTCTGGTTCCAGCAGCAGCTGCAGAGGCGTCGCACTAAAACATATTTTGGGAGCTTCTGCGACCGGATTGTACAATCGAAGTGTTTCCAGGACGACCGTTTGCTTTGCACGCCGGTTTGACAGTTTCCCAGGAGTAAAGAGATAACTGCAGCGGTGGAACAGTCTGTTCTTGGTGTGGTCGTCCTCTCAGCGCGTGCAGTTCGACATGTTTCGTGCTGTAATGACGCTCGAGATTATGTTTCCACACAAACTCGACACACTGGACGTTAACCCTTTAAAGGGTTAACTGGAACATTCCACGTCCAGCGTTCTGTGTTTTACACTCGCCACGCTGCGTTCACTGACGTCAATGACTCCTTTAAAGTTTTTTGACATGACGTGATCACGTGATGACACGCTCCGCTCGTGTTGTGTTCAAGGACAGTCAGTCGCTAGTTTTTTTTTCTAGTGGATTTTTTTTGCGTGTGTTTTACGAATGACCTCGAGGACAGGATCAAATGGTCTCGTATACGGCCCGCAGGCCGGAGGTTCCCCCCCCCTGCATTAAAGACTTCCTACTCAAAGCAACCATGGAAGCATTTACTAACACGTTTTGTGCGTCACTTCAGGGACCTCCATGGAGAAAAGATTTGTCTCTGGTTTAACGGCAGCCTTCAATCCGTCACGTGTTTTAGTTTGGTGACGCGAGTGCGCCGTACGTACGTGTTGCAGATGAACGTGCGCCTGACTGGCGATGTCGTACACAACATCCCGGACGTTCTGCTCCTGGCTGCGGCGGATAAAGTCCTCTTGAGAAGCTCCGTGCTGCACAAACAGAAATAAAAGATACTTAAAGTAAAGAACGACACATTAGGGACATTAAAAATGTTTAAATAAATACAGAGAAAATTATTAAGATTTTATTTGCAATTTTTTCTGGGAAATTTGTGACATTAAAAGAATATTAAAGTATTTTTCTTGTAAAAAAATAAAATAATTCTTGTTGATTTAAAACTTTACTTTTAGGGAATATTTTATTATATTTTATAAATATTTGTATTTAAATGATTTATTCAACATAAATTCTACAAGTGCATAATTAAAACACACATAATGATACGTGTGCATATTTATTATTCAGGTGACATCATCTTAAGAGTGACGAGCTCATTAGAAGCGTCTGTCGACACATCAGAGTTCTTCTGCGTGACTTTCCTCCCCCCCTCAGATCTGCAGCCGACTCATTACTTCCTCTAATGAGGGAGAAAAAGAACCAACGACTGGCGAGGACGTGATCGCAGAAAGACATTTGAAGAAGAAGAGGTAAATGCCACATCGCAGCCACCTTCACATGAACCATCAGTTTACACTCTACATGCACACCAGAGCAGGTCCCTCCTGCGGCGCCTCACAACGAAGAGGGGACTCTCACTGGATTGTCCCTCCAGGCTCCCTTACACGCCGATTCTAAATGAGACTAAACCTTCGTCCGTGTTTGAGCCACGAAGGCTGACACGTGGCGGCAGACGAGGTGCGGCTTGCTATTAGACTTTTCCTCCTGAAGCGAGAAATGACAAATCAATCGTGATTGTTGGCGTCTTTCCAGAACAACCGTCGTCTGTGCGAGAGGTTGTTTCTCATTCATCACTCAAATCACCTTCTTTCTTTGCTTTTCTGACTCTCGCTGCAACACGTACATTTCCCCAGCGTGGGATCAATAAAGTACACACACACACACACACACACACACACACACACACAGTGTGTCCTGTGTTTGACTGCAGGGTGTTTCATGTGCACCACCAGCGCCCCCTGCAGGCAGCAGAGAGAAGGTGATGCGAGGAGAGCGCGCTCCGCAGGCCTCGAGCTCAGAAGAGTCATCGTCCAGCGAAGCCTGCGTGCTTCATGCAGCGACCCAAATACATGTGCACAGTATCCCCCCCCCCCCCCCCAGCAGCAGCGTGTTGCTCTCCATGTGGGACAGATGGTCGACACATTGTTCTCCGTGTGTCTCAGGGTTTTAATCTCAGCGTAGCAACACAGAATATTATCCAACATGTCGAAGCCCAACGTGTGTGTGTGTGTGTGTGTGTGTGTGTGTGTGTAACTGTATAATAAAGTGTGTACCTAAAATGCAGAAATGTCCATTACATTCACACGTTTTGCTCTCATAGATTTCCGTTGAGGTCCCGGTGAAGCGTGGACTCACCAGCATGCAGACGTCCATGGGGAGGTAGACTTTCCGCCGGCTGCTGTGATGAGGAGTCGCTCTCAGACACGTCACGATCCCCTGAGCTTTACCGATGTGACTCGCTGCGTGGTCTGCGTGGACGTTTTTCACCCCTGTGTAAAAGAGCAGAATCGTGTTGACGGAGTTTGAGTCGGTCGTTACTCGTGGACTGGACGGACTTATCGCACGCTGTCTCCCTAACTCCCGTATTAATTCCATAACACACACGAGCTTTTTAAAGCAACAGATGAAGACTTTGAGTCACAAGTCGTCTGACAACATAAGTGAAAGGAAACTGATAAAAGTTCATTATTTAAATTAATTAACAGTCAAAATGGAAAAGCTGTCGTATAGAAGTAATAATGTCACGTACGTTTCACTTCATGTATCGGTGCTTCCTCCACCAGCGCCGCCTCGTTATAACCGACTAAAAGCTGGAGTGTGTTACAAACCGAAACACGGACAACATGCAGCTCACCTGTTCTTACCTAAACACTCCAGCAGCAGGTAGATCAGGGAGGACTGCGTGTGCTCCGAGTACACCTCCAGCTCCTGCAGGTTCCTGTACGCTCTGTCATCCAGATCCTTTTCCTGTTCACACACACACACACACACACACACACACACACACACACAGGCACACACACACTTAGTTATTCAGGATGACTGCACGCTGCAGGAGGAACGTGATGCTCACTCTCTCGGTGATGATCCTCAGCAGCCATCTCTTCGTCAGGAAATGTTTCTTCACCGCCTGCAAAACATCCAGAGCTCAAACTCAGAAATAAACTCAAAGAAGAAGCACATTTAAAATAACTGATGTTTCCCCGAAGTATTCGGATATCTTACTTCAGTGAAGAGGCAACGCCGCCGTGTACAGATACTTCGTTACAGGTAAAGGTTGTGCATTTAGAATCTTAGCGAAGTCAATACACTTAAAGTTCCTTTCACAATAAAAGACATATGTGTGTGTGTGTGTGTGTGTGTGTGTGTGTGCAGTCAGAACACATGATGTTGAATTACTGAAGGATAATTTAATGTCCTCCTTCGATGCGTGTCGACTTGAACTACGCACGACTTCTTTAAATGAATGTAAAGTTCTGAAATACATTTACTGCATTAAGAAGTACAACATAGAAGTATAATATAGAAGTATAATATAGAAGTATAATATAGAAGTATAATATAGAAGTATAACATAGAAGTATAATATAGAAGTATAACATAGAAGTATAATATAGAAGTATAATATAGAAGTATAACATAGAAGTATAATATAGAAGTATAACATAGAAGTATAACATAGAAGTATAACATAGAAGTATAATATAGAAGTATAACATAGAAGTATAATATAGAAGTATAATATAGAAGTATAACATAGAAGTATAATATAGAAGTATAACATAGAAGTATAAACATAGAAGTATAATATAGAAGTATAATATAGAAGTATAATATAGAAGTATAACATAGAAGTATAATATAGAAGTATAACATAGAAGTATAACATAGAAGTACAATATAGAAGTACAATATAGAAGTACAACATAGAAGTATAATATAGAAGTATAATATAGAAGTATAACATAGAAGTATAACATAGAAGTATAATATAGAAGTATAATATAGAAGTACAATATAGAAGTATAATATAGAAGTACAATATAGAAGTACAATATAGAAGTACAATATAGAAGTATAATATAGAAGTATAACATAGAAGTATAATATAGAAGTACAATATAGAAGTACAATATAGAAGTACAATATAGAAGTATAACATAGAAGTATAATATAGAAGTATAATATAGAAGTACAATATAGAAGTATAACATAGAAGTATAACATAGAAGTATTAATAAGAAGTATAACATAGAAGTAAACATAGAAGTATAAATAGAAGTATAATATAGTAGAGTATAATATAGAAGTAAAATAGAATATAAAAAATAGAAGTATAATATAGAGTATAAATATAGAGGATAACATAGAAGTATACAATATAGAAGTACAATATAGAAGTAAATATAGAAGTATATAATATAGAAGTAAATATAGAAGTATATAATATAGAAGTACAATATAGAAGTACAAATAGAAGTATAATATGAAAGTATAATATAGAAGATATATATGAAGTAAATATAGAAGTACAACTAGAAGTATAAAATAGAAGTAAACATAGAAGTAAATATAGAAAGTAGTATAATATAGAAGTATAATATAGAAGTAAATTATAGAAGTATAATATAGAAGTAAATATAGAAGTAAATAGAAGTATAATATAGAAGTATAATATAGAAAGTATAATATGAAGTAAATTAAGAAGTATAAATAGAAGTATAACATAGAAGTATAACATAGAAGTATATAATATAGAGTACAATATAGAAGTACAACTATAGAAGTATAACATAGAAGTATAACATAGGAAGTATAATATAGAAGTATAACATAGAAGTATAACATAGAAGTATACATAGAAGTATAACATAGAAGTATAAACATAGAAGTATAACATAGAAGTATAATATAGAAGTATAATATAGAAGTATAATATAGAAGTATAATATAGAAGTATAACATAGAAGTATAATATAGAAGTACAATATAGAAGTATAATATAGAAGTAAACATAGAAGTATAATATAGAAGTATAACATAGAAGTATAACATAGAAGTACACTATAGAAGTACAATATAGAAGTACAAATAGAAGTATAATATAGAAGTACTAATATAGAAGTATAACATAGAAGTACAACATAGAAGTATAATATAGAAGTATAATATAGAAGTATAATATAGAAGTATAACATAGAAGTATAACATGAGTATAATATAGAAGTATAACATAGAAGTATAATATAGAAGTATAACATAGAAGTATAACATAGAAGTATAACATAGAAGTATAATATAGAAGTATAATATAGAAGTATAATATAGAAGTATAACATAGAAGTATAACATAGAAGTATAACATAGAAGTATAATATAGAAGTATAATATAGAATATAGAAGTATAATATAGAAGTATAATATAGAATATAGAAGTATAATATAGAAGTATAATATAGAAGTATAACATAGAAGTATAACATAGAAGTACAATATAGAAGTACAATATAGAAGTACAATATAGAAGTTACAAATAGAAGTAATATATAGAAGTAGAATATAGAAGTATAATATAGGAAGTACAATAGTAAGTATAACATAGAAGTATAATATAGAAGTATAATATAGAAGTATTAATATAGAAGTAAAACATAGAAGTACAACATAGAAGTATAATATAGAAGTATAATATAGAAGTATCAATATAGAAGTATAATAGAAGTATAATATAGAAGTATAATATAGAAGTATAATATGAAGCTATAATATAGAAGTACAATATAGAAGTATAATATAGAAGTAATACTAGAAGTAATATAGAAGTATAATATAGAAGTATAATATAGGAAGTATAATAGAAGTATAACATAGAAGTAATCTAGATACGAGTACAATATAGAAGTATAACATAGAAGTATAATATAGAAGTATACATAGAAGTATAATATAGAAGTATAAACATAGAAGTATAATATAGAAGTACAATATAGAAGTATAATATAGAAGTATAATATATGAAGTATAAAATAGAAGTATAATATAGAAAGTATAATATAGAAGTATAATATAGAAGTATATAATATAGAATAAAGAAGTATAATATAGAAGTATAATATAGAAGTATAATATAGAAGTATAATATAGAAGAAGTATAATTAGAAGTATAACATAGAAGTATAACATAGAAGTATAACATAGAAGGTTATAATATAGAAGTATACATAGAAGTATAATATAGAAGTACAATATAGAAGTATAATATAGAAGTATAACATAGAAGTATAATCATAGAAGTATAACATAGAAGTATAATATAGAAGTATAATATAGAAGTATAATAAGAAGTCTAACTATAGAAGTATAACATAGAAGTATAATATAGAAGTATAACATAGAAGTATAACATAGAAGTATAATATAGAAGTATAATATAGAAGTATAATATAGAAGTATAATCATAGAAGTATAATAGAAGATAACATAGAAGTATAATATAGAAGTATAATATAGAAGTATAATATAGAAGTATAATATAGAAGTATAATATAGAAGTATAATATAGAAGTACAATATAGAAGTATAACATAGAAGTATAATATAGAAGTATAATATAGAAGTATAACATAGAAGTATAACATAGAAGTATAACATAGAAGTATAATATAGAAGTATAATATAGAAGTATAACATAGAAGTATAACATAGAAGTATAATATAGAAGTATAATATAGAAGTACAATATAGAAGTACAATATAGAAGTATAACATAGAAGTATAACATAGAAGTATAACATAGAAGTATAATATAGAAGTATAATATAGAAGTATAACATAGAAGTATAATATAGAAGTATAACATAGAAGTATAATATAGAAGTATAATATAGAAGTATAACATAGAAGTATAACATAGAAGTATAATATAGAAGTATAATATAGAAGTATAATATAGAAGTATAATATAGAAGTATAACATAGAAGTATAATATAGAAGTATAATATAGAAGTATAATATAGAAGTATAACATAGAAGTATAACATAGAAGTATAATATAGAAGTATAATATAGAAGTATAATATAGAAGTATAATATAGAAGTATAACTATAGAAGTATAATATAGAAGTATAACATAGAAGTATAATATAGAAGTATAATATAGAAGTATAATATAGAAGTATAATATAGAAGTATAATATAGAAGTATAATATAGAAGTATAACTATAGAAGTATAATATAGAAGTATAACATAGAAGTATAACATAGAAGTATAATATAGAAGTATAATATAGAAGTATAATATAGAAGTACAACTATAGAAGTATAATATAGAAGTATAATATAGAAGTATAAATATAGAAGTACAATATAGAAGTATAATATAGAAGTATAATATAGAAGTATAATATAGAAGTATAATATAGAAGTATAATATAGAAGTATAACATAGAAGTATAATATAGAAGTATAATATAGAAGTATAATATAGAAGTATAATATAGAAGTATAATATAGAAGTATAATATAGAAGTATATAGAAGTATAATATAGAAGTAGCAATATAGAAGTATAATAAATTAGAAGTATAACATACGAAGTATAATATAGAAGTATAACATAGAAGTATAACATAGAAGTATAATATAGAAGTATAATATAGAAGTATAATATAGAAGTACAATATAGAAGTATAATATAGAAGTATAATATAGAAGTATAATATAGAAGTATAATATAGAAGTATAATATAGAAGTACAATATAGAAGTATAATATAGAAGTATAATATAGAAGTATAACATAGAAGTATAATATAGAAGTATAATATAGAATATAGAAGTATAACATAGAAGTATAATATAGAAGTATAATATAGAAGTATAATATAGAAGTACAATATAGAAGTATAATATAGAAGTATAATATAGAAGTATAATATAGAAGTATAATATAGAAGTATAATATAGAAGTACAATATAGAAGTATAATATAGAAGTATAATATAGAAGTACAATATAGAAGTATAATATAGAAGTATAATATAGAATATAGAAGTATAATATAGAAGTACAATATAGAAGTATAATATAGAAGTATAATATAGAAGTATAATATAGAAGTATAATATAGAAGTATAATATAGAAGTATAACATAGAAGTATACATAGAAGTATAATATAGAAGTACAATATAGAAGTACAATATAGAAGTAAATATAGAAGTATAATATAGAAGTATAATATAGAAGTATAACTCGTGCCTGTGTGTTGTCGTGGAAGTATAAAGTACTTTATTCGTTATGTCCACATGACGCATCCTAACAGTTCCTCTCAGAACTTCTGAAACAAACATGTCACTGTGTTGTGGAGTTTACCCGCCACAGCTCGGCGCTGACCGGCTGGTTCGGAGGCTCGTCTCTGTAGATTTCTTCTATCGCCGTCTTCCAGAACTGCATTCGCATCAAACCAATGGTCTTCTGGGAAATGGAGTCTTTGACCTTGTGTAGAAAACAAAGAGAAGAAGGTGATTACTGAGTACTGGGATGAGCAGTAACCAGTGTTATCAGTGATAACTCCACGCCCAGCCTGGCCGAAGGACTACCTGCCTGGGCCAGCTCCACATTAAAGGCTCTCAGGGCCAAAGAGGAGCGCCGCGCCTCCTCTGGGAGGAGCAGGGAGGACACGAAGCCGTCGTAGTCTCTGGACCTGAGCAGGAGAGAGAGAGGACAGGCTTCTCAAGACAACGTTTCATTTCATTCTTTACTTTCAAAACTTACCTCGCATTAAAAACTCCATACTTTGCTCCTTCTGCACGTTCTGTCTTCATTCCTGCTAATTCTCATCGTGCCTGAACTTCACACGGTGCATTCAATGTCGGGCTGCAGCGAACAACTATGTCCACTACCAAATAATAGTCTATAAAATGTCACCAAACAGTGAAAGATGTTCATCGCAGATCATCCTCGTCTTTAAATGTGTCGTTTTGTCACTTTAATGATATAAAACTGAGAAAACAGGAACATTCCAGATTTCAAGGCTGAAAACGTATTCTTTGACATTTTTCCATGAACATTGATGAATCCACTTCGATGGCACTAAAGTAAATGGGCCAGTATAATACTTTTCATACAAAAGAAAAAAGGTACAAAGTATTTAAGAATGATCCTAAATATGATCATCCACTCCAGCAGAAGGTTTAAAGTAAAACCCAGATTAGTTTTACAGCAGCTGAAACTCAAACTTAGAAATATGTTTACGCGTATAAGAAACTGCATTTCTTCCCCAAACACATTTTCAAAAGCTGGAAAACTAATTTCATGAGGAGGATTTTAACGAGCGAGGTGAATACATTAAATACATACAGACTGAAAAGAACGGAATTTCACATTTTTAAAGTTGAAAATACAAACAGTGGTGTAATGTAATTAAGTACTTTGAAATACTTTTACTTGAATATTTCAGTGTTCTGCTACTTTATACTTTTACTCCACATCTCAACGTTAAAGTGATGAACACATTAATTCATCAATAATTATAGTACAATAATATAATGTACATTATTATGAAATGGGTCATTTTGAATAATGAGTATTTTTACCTTTTGTAATTTAAATGTATTGTTATGCCTATTCTTTTGTACTTTTACTTGCAACAATACTTAAGTAAAATATCTGAGTACTTCTTCCACAGCCTTTAAATACTTGTTACTGAGTTACTTAGATAGAGCCGAAATGAACACTGAACACAAACATTTTAGAGAGTATACTAAGTTTTCAAAAATATGTATATAATTGTTATGAATTCTTGCGTTGTCTACATTTATATAGGATATTTGAATGAAGTCTGGCGTGGAGTTATCTCCCTTATTTTCCTTCAAATGTTCTAGGTTAGTCATTTATAGGAGTGCTATATCTCTTCAAACTAGAAAGGGACATATTATGACGTGTCTCACCTTAAATTAAAAAGGTATATCTGTTGTTTGAATGTAGAGTAATGTAACTTTAGCTAGCTTGCGTTGGTAGCAGTAAGTGCAGTCAGACCCACCTGACCAGGTCCAGGCAGTACTTCTCATTGATTGTAGAGTCTGCTGTCGCGCTGGTTGCCGCTCTCACACACTGTGTGTCGGCCGCTCTCTGGATACAAACACTGTTGGGGGAAATCTTTCTGTAGAAAGCGTGATACAGCGAAGCTTTACTGCTTAATAATCCATGTTTAACACTGATGCCTGCTGCCATGTTCCCCTTCAACTTCACCCCTGTGTAACGTTAAAAACATTCCCCCGGACCACCAACACCGGTTTGCTTTATATTCCGCTTAATTTACTTTTATGAGCTGTAAATCATCTATTGACATGAACATGCCTGTAAACTATAATGTATAATAATAACAACCGTAAATGTGTTAGATATTATGTTTAAATCCCACACAGAAATAGGTCAAGAACATGATCGTTAGCCAGAACGTTAGCGGAAATTGAACGACCTGCCGACAAAATAAGAGTACAAATAACTGACAACTCACACTGATCGGAATTGGTACAAAGATTTATAGAAATAACATCTGTTGTATTACATTTCCTTTGTTTGTCTTGTAATAGGGATTAAGAAGAACTAGTGTAGTTTAATATCTAGCTTCTGCCTTTTTTATTTTGAAGAACTACCGGAAACAGCTAACGTAGTTTTCTTTATAAAAGTCAATGAGAGGCATGTGACTAATTATTTCTTTCATTTAAAAATAAAAACAGTTTTCTCTCTGCAATGTTTTGGTTACTTGATTTTAAGATCTCAATAAGTGTGTAGGTATGTATTTTAAAAAGTGGCAAAGAACCATTAATGTGTATTAATGCCATGTATTAATATGGGACAGACAGGCAGGAAGGTAACTAAATACATTTACTGAGGTAGACTACTGTACTAAAGTACAATTTTGAAGAACTTGAATATTTCCATGTGTTACTTTATACTTCACTACATATCAGAGGCAAATATTGTACTTTTCAGTCCACTACATTTATTTTGACAGCTTTATTAGCTACTTTGCAGAGTCAGACTATTAATATAAAATATTATTAACTAATAAATTATTCTGGATTTTTTTTAATGGATTTAGCAACACCGCAGCATAAACAGTAGATAAAATTAGCCCCAGCCTTTATTAAATGATACATTGATGCTTACACATTCATGTATTGTTTGTTTGTGCTTGTGTTGTATTATAGTTTGTATTTATAAATGTGTATGCATGAGTATAAATACACAGGTGCATAAATAAAAGTATACATTTTATATTTTTTATGATGTATAATCATATATAGATATATTTAAAATATTAATTTAGAATTCTGCTCCTATTCTGTTCTTAATTGTTAGCATGAATGCTAAAAAAAAACTGAAGCTCATCAATAATTATAATCCAATATTTCCAATCCTCCCCCTCCCATTTTATTAACTGTGTGGGTGTAGCTTCAACAGATAGCAACAATTAGCTTTAGTTTACAGCAGTGGCGGTTTTGGGGAGGGGCCAACAGGGGCCAGTGCCCCTGTAACACTTAGCCTGGACCCACCTGTGGCCCCCCCTCCGAACGAAGAATGTACAATAATAAAAAAGTACTGATGTTTTGCGACATCCAGGCAGGTGAGGGCCTTTATGTAGATGTAGATAGAGCAGCGGCTCTACTCTGAGTCTCTCCTGATGGCTGAGCTTCTCACCCTATCTCTAAGGGAGACGCCACCCGTCTGAGAAAACCCATTTCGGCCGCTTGTACCCGTGATCTCGTTCTTTCGGTCATGACCCTTCATGACCATAGGTGAGGGTAGGAACGAAGATCGACCGGTAGATTGAGAGCTTTGCCTTCTGGCTCAGCTGTCTTTTTGTCACAACGGTGCAGTAAAGTGACTGTAATACCGCCCCCGCTGCTCCGATTCTCCGGCCAATCTCTCGCTCCATCGTCCCCTCACTCGCGAACAAGACCCCGAGGTACTTGAACTCCTTCACTTGGGGTAAGGGCTCATTCCCTACCCGGAGTAGGCAATCCACCGGTTTCCTGCTGAGAGCCATGGCCTCAGATTTGGAGGTGCTGATCCTCATCCCAACCGCTGCACACTCGGCTGCGAACCGATCCAGTGACTGTTGAAGGTCACAGACCGATGATGCCATAAGGACCACATCATCTGCAAAGAGCAGCGATGAGATCCTCAGGTCACCGAACTGCAACCCCTCTCCTCCACGACTACACCTCGATATCCTGTCCATGAACATCACAAACAGGATTGGTGATAAAGTGCAGCCCTGGCGGAGGCCAACATTCACTGGGAACAAGTCCGACTTACTGCCAAGTATCCGGACACAACTCTCGCTTTGGGCGTACAGGGTGCTTATGTTATTTATCTAATTTATGTGCACATTTCTGTGTTTACTGCGTTACTTTGCGCATTCACATACTCTCCGTTTTGTGAACACCTCCAGTCAGACACAGATGGAAATGAGTCTGAAGTACCATTATAAAAATAGCAGAATTAAAATAGTATAAAATAACATTGGAGTATTGTGCCTAGTTTCCCTATCTGTGCCATACTTAACGACCCCTCTGTCGGAAAACCACGTTCATCACCATTCTTGTAAATGTTTTAAACTATCAGAGACATATTTTGAAAGCATGAGATCGACAATGGGCCCCTGTGGCCCTTCAACTGGTTTACTCCCTTTGCTACACATTATTTACGTTTACAGCGTCAACCTCTTTAATTACCTTTTAACATATAAAACACAGACGTCTCCGTGAGTCCACATTCTTTTGGCAGAATTTTGGTTAAAGCCCGCTTCATAAACAAACCCCAGTTTGTTAAGTTTTATGAAACCTATCGGTTAAAGACAGTTTTTCTCCAATATATTCTTTAATCTTTCACTTTTCCACTAATTGTGTAAAGAACATGTAAACACATTTATCAGAGAAACTTCCTCTTGTTCCCGTGGTAACACCGTCTGTTTGATCTCAAGTTTTTCAAAAATACACACTCTGAAAATGTATCCTAGTTACCTTTACACATTCAATGTTAAACCAGTAATAATTCACCATTAAAAGGCTAAAGTAAAGAGATATAAAATATCACTATTAAAAGGCTAAAATGAAAAGATATAAAATATCACTATTAAAAGGCTAAAGTAAAGAGATATAAAATATTACCATTAAAAGGCTAAAGTAAAGAGATATAAAATATCACTATTAAAAGGCTAAAGTAAAAATATATAAAATATCACCATTAAAAGGCTAAAGTAAAGAGATATAAAATATCACTATTAAAAGGCTAAAGTAAAGAGATATAAAATATCACCATTAAAACGCTAAAGTAAAGAGATATAAAATATCACTATTAAAAGGCTAAAGTAAAGAGATATAAAATATCACTATTAAAAAGCTAAAGTAAAGAGATATAAAATATCACTATTAAAAAGCTAAAGTAAAGAGATATAAAATATCACTTTGTAACTTTATGCAGCTCTTTTTTTAAACTAAGTTACTAAGTGCTTTACATGGTTGAAACGGTAACACAAAACATTTCATGACTGCAACGACAATTACAACAATATGAATTAAAATGGAAATACAATAGTTAAGTTAAATGTTGCTTATACACAAAAATAGCAATAGAGGTACTTTCTACGCGACACTTAAGCACTCAAGGTTACATTTGTCCACCCCATTTATTACGGAAATGTATAAAGTAGAGCCCGGCCATAAACAAATGGGCAACTTGCTGCAGTAATGTCAGCTGATATATGCAGGTATGCAGATATGTTTTCCACCAGAGCACTGACACATGTTTGTATACAGCAAAATGTCCCACGCAGTACATAATTTTATAACAATTCCCTAAAATGTGAATTTTAGGGATTTCTATCAAATGTAAAAAAAAAAAAGTTTTAATATTGGCATTACCAGATTGTTTAACTCTGAAGCCTTTAAAATCCTCAATAAATGTAACTTTCCACTTTCCATTCCTGGCATTTTATACTCCTGTGATTTGAGTTCAGGTGTGTCATGCACATCGTTAATTTTGTGACACCTATGTTCATTTTGTCTGTTTGCACCTGAACACACCAAATGAGCAAAAGGAGAAACATCTGCAGAGTTTGACTGAACTGATTAACATTAAACAGAAGTTTACCTATTAGTCTTTCTGATAAGATCACATACGTTAACAACATGTTACTTTCTTGTCTTCAGGAATTAAGGATAACGGAGGAAACATTTAGACTGTTGACATCCTACTTTCTGGAGCCACAACAGGCCGTCTTGTACTGAGACGGCTTTAATACTCTGCTAGACAAAGCGCTCTCCGAACGTCAGGATGGCGAGCAGGAGGAAATCCACCACCCCCTGCATGGTCCCTCCTCGAGAAGCTGTTGACTCGGACCAGCAGATGGAGGACGTCACAGATGCAGCTGATCCAGAGGGCAGTAACGGCATGGCGACCGTCTCCTCTGAGCCTCCCGGTCTGTTGAAGGAGTGGGGTGAGGACGCAGACTTGAGACCAGTGTCAGACCACTATCTGGACTTGAACATGGCAGAGGGAGGCTACGAGTGTAAATACTGCAGCTTCCAGACGTCGGAGCTCAACCTGTTCACCATGCATGTGGACACGGAGCATCCAGATGTCGTCATCAACACCTCGTACGTCTGCATGGAGTGTGACTACCACACCAAGAGGTATAATACTTTTAAAAAAGCCTCTTCAAAAGCATTACATCTTATTTCAAAAAGTCTCCATTAACAGTGATTCAAATACTTAAATATTCCTTCAGGGAGCCATTCAAGTCAAGCAAGCGTTCACACAGACGTACACATAGACAATTCATTTACACACATAAAAGATATTCCAAAAATACAAATAGGACACATGTTACAAAGACTTACACAAGGATTAGTAGCAGAAATATCCAATACCACAAAGGTGCATATTGTGAATAAAGAAATGAAAAGGTAAAAAGTGCATGAGCATTTTTCAGTCCAAACACAAGGACTCACCATCTCTTGTACTGTGGCTCTTCACAAGTCTAAAGGCTTCTGGAAGACAACTAAACTTCCTTAAAACAATTTTACAGGCAATCTAAACCGCCTTCCTGATGGCAGCATCGTAAAAAATACAAAGTTCAAATACTTTCAATAAAAGAATGAAGAAAACGCTGCCAATGTTCTGCGTTCCACTTTGAATGAGTTTACAGTCGAGGCGCTGCTCAGGCTTTGTCACAATGACAATCTGTTTGTAGTTCTGCATCATTCCAACACTTGAGATGATCATTTCTTTAGAATTGAAAATCTTTGGTCTCTGGCAGCTCGAGATAAGAACTTTCTGTATTCATTGTAAACAAAGAAATGATCAGTTAAAATAAATGTTTGGTCAATCAATAATGGAAGCAACCATTAGTTAATTCCAGTGGTGGGCCGTGCATTTCACACCTAAGCCTTCAGTGATGTCCTACACAGTCCTACCTGAATTATTCCCCCTCTTAATACCATCATTATGACGCCATGGCTCTAGAAACTATACATTTAGACAGAAACGCAGTATAACCGGGCGTTGCATCACCTTAACATGGTCAAGTACAACAGAGTTATATTAATATTTCCGAAGCATTTATAATCAATAAATCCACATTTACAATTAAGAGTGTTAAACTACCAGCTTTAAGATCGCTTTAAGACACATCAACTATTCGCAGTACTGTTACTGCACAGCTGAGCCAGTGCGCCACACACATCTCTACATCTCTTGCAGAAGCATCAAACATTTTATATATTTGTCAAAAAACAAAATGCTTGTTACCAAAACAACTGATTATAAACACAAAATCCATCCTCCTTTCTTTCCTCAAGAAGACTTCAATGACTGTTGTACAGTTCATCTGTGCGTTTTCACCCCATTTAGTCCAGATGCCATGACCGCTGCGCCATCAAAACACTGTCCCACAACTTTATCCAGACTAAATTCATATTCCTCCATGAAACGGAAAATAAGAGCGGCGATGTCATCAGCTCGCTTGCCGCTTGTAACATCTTCAAATCTGACAAACCGCTCCTTGACACCGGTGTCCGTCACATAACGCAGGACAAGCCGCCAGCTGTGTTACATTACCCACGTCTGTCGTCTCGTCCACCATAACAGCGACAAAGAGTGCTTTTTTATCTCCATTTTGATCTCTTCTCCCATCACTTCAGCAATAGCATAAATCAGGTCGTTTTGTATTTTGCCTGACGTCCCAGTAAACCCTTTGTTTGTGGACAGGTGGTAATGCAAATCTGTGTTGTTTTCAGCAAGAAAAGAAAGAAGTTCCACGTAGTTTCCTGTTTGTGGACTCTCGCTTTCATCGTGTCCCCTAAATGAAAGTTCCTGTTTACCCAAAAACAGGAAACAATCAATCAGTCTTTTCAATATTTCCCTATTTTTGTTCACCCTTTCGTTGTGGAGCTCCGTTTCCCTGCGCACTTGTTCGTTGAGCTGTGGATCCACTCGGGTGTCCCAAAGGTTTTCAAAAGCACTGATGCTTGTAAGTGCCCAGCCGTGCTTTGGTGTCTCGTTGCTGCCTTGGTTAGACAACTCAAGTTTGCAAACCCAGTGTGGCTCCAAACACCAAATCGATCCGTTGTAAATAGCATTCCCAGCAGTACAATGTGCAGTGCCTCTCGGAGGCTGTGAGCCGGGGGTACCGCTCGTAGTTAGTGATTAGAAAGTGGCGGACAAACCCTTTTCCCAGCTGTGATAGGCTCGCTAGCGTCGGGGTTGGCCGTTCTCTTCTCACGATGTCTAGCTTTTCTTGAAAAGTTCGTCTTGAAAATGGCGATGTAATTATATCTGCGACCAAATCGATCTCTTCTCCTCCTTCAGCCATTGTGGGTTGAAAAAACATAAATTAGCTCGTTCAAAGTTTGCTAGCTCTGCATAGCTCTGCCTCTCAATAGTGCGTATCCAATCAAAAGACGTGGACGTGCTGACGTTATCGTACGCCTGCTAGCTGGCCCCGGTGTCGCCAACTCGACATCTGATTGGTTAACGCCACAGTTTTGTCTCCGTTCACTTTAAGCTACAGGCGCCCGCACTGTTGCTTCTGAAGGCCTCAGGACAGATCTCTTGGACCCTGGCAACACATCATGGCTGAAATATGATTGGAAACTTATCTCCTACTGAATATATGTGCAGCACATGTATGTGTATTTGTTGGCTGTGATATCTTTAGTTTTTGAGTCAACCAATAGAAAGTAAAAAAATAAAATACCTCTGATCAATATTTTTGTCTCGTCATCGAGTAGTACTCTGTATTATCTGTATTTCTCCCCTTCCAGTTACGACACACTGCTGGCCCACAACGCTCGCCTCCACCCTGGCGAGGAGAACTTCACTCGATCGATGGTGAAGCGAAACAACGAGACCATCTTCCAGCAGACAATCAACGACATTACCTTCAGCTTCGTCAAAGTGGAGGACAACGAGACGGAAGAGACGTCTCGCAATAGCATCGCCCTCAGCAAGACTCCCATCATGAGGATCAAGAGCAGACCAGAACCTAAGAAGTTCATCCTCTCGCACAAAATGGCCGTCGACGATGTCATCAAAGTGGAAAGCGACGAGGACGACGAGAATAAGGAGCCGCCTACGCTGTCTCCCGCACCGATGACCCCTGTCGCCGTCGCCCCTCATCTCATCCCCGTCTCCACGGCGGTGCAGGTCCATGCCATCCCGCACAACATGCTGCCTCCTGGGACGCTGGCTCAGGTTCTGTCGGCCCTGCAGAACCAGCAGAACTGCACTCAGACGCAGCTCCTCATCCCCATCAGCAGCATCCCCACCTACAACAGTCAAAAGGTCATAAAGTAGTATGTAATAAAAGTCACGGTATTATGAAAGTCATGGTATAGTTAGGAGTTCAATAAAACAAGTTATAAAGTCCTAATATTTCAGAACAGTCATATAATATAACAGTAAACAGCATCCATTCATTATCTCTCTGGAGAGCTTTATTCTGTTGCCGGACTGTAATATAAATGTATATTATTTAATTAGTCTGTCGACTTAATAATTAAAATGGGAATAATCATTTGAATAATTAGTTATAAATGACAAACATTAGCTGCTTTCAGCTTTTTGAATGTGATGATTTGATACTTTTCTTTCTTTGTCATGCGTTACATATTTTTGTACAGTCCCAATATGTAAAGCTCCATATAGACTCATGCATATATGTACAAATCCTGCTTTTTTATGAGTTTAAGTTGCATTAAGGGTATGAGATATGATCTCATAGAGACTGTTAAAGAGACTCCTTGTGATAAATATAAAGGAAAACAAGGAACTAAACAAAACACCAAGACTGCAGCGATGTGTTGAATACAGCTTACCGTGGGATCCCTTCTTTAACAGCTCCGTTTGGAGAAAAGGAACTGATCAGACTCTGTTGTGTCTTAGGTTTCCGTATCCCTCGGTGTCGGAGATCATGGGCTTATCTTCGCAGACGAAGTTCAGCGAGGAGCAGATAATATTGTTGGATAATATTGGCCTGGTATGGAAAAGCCATCCACAATCCACAGCCATCAATTAAATTATTATTATTTATTGTTATTTTTGTCATTTTTATTATAATGGTCAACAATGATGTCTGCTTGTGATATGGTAAATGTTTGTTTGTTTCTGAATAGGAAACGAGCCTGAGCAAATAGCCTTTATAATTATCCCATATATATATAATATATATATATATATAATATAATCCCATAAAGTCCCGTTAATTCCTATAAAGAAGATTTCATCTGCACTTCCTAATGTTGCATCTGATGTTTCTAATTACTGTCGATGTCAAGGACATGCAGGGAGTTGCATTTATTTCCCCATATATGGCAAAAAATAAGACCGCATGTGACCCACAGACATGTGACTTTATTTGAATAATCAATCAATAAAGTGTCATAGTTTCCTTGTCCGACAGCTTCATTGAGAATAATACACAGTAGTAAAAAGAAAGCCTAGTGTAATGTGGTAAAAAGGTTTTTAATATTTTTTGTGTGCACGCTTGTTTTTCTATCATGTTGGATGGATGTGTATATATATATATATATATATATATATATATATATATATATATATATATATATGTGTGTATATATATATATATATATATATATATATATATATATATATATATATATATATATATATATATATACACACATATATATATATATGTGTGTATATATATATATATATATATATATATATATATATATATATATATATATATTGTGTGTGTATATATATATATATATATGTGTGTGTGTGTGTGTGTGTGTGTGTGGGTGTCCGGTCCCTGTAGAGGAATGTGGATGAGCATGAACGTAAACCAGTTGAATCAGGTCGTCACCAGGCTGTAGAATGAAGCGGCCTCCCGGGCCACCACAGACACGTCCTGCACCACAGACACGTCCTGCACCACAGACACGTCCTGCACATCGAGCCCGGACAGCTTGAAAACGCAAAAGCCCCGTATCTATGGCAACAAGCTTAGCAACGCGCGAGGGTTTGAGGCTCGTGCTGATGATGCTGGTGGGTCTCCATGTCCGGCAGTTGGGGATCAGAGGCGCGCGGTGAGATGTTAGCTAGCTTAATATAAGTTGAGTTAGCCTGGAAATATAAGTGTAATATTATCAAAACATTTATTTGTGCTGATATTACTACCAAGTAAAACCAAAAGCTGGTTGTGTATTTAAGCCATGTCATTGTATTCATGCTAATTTAGTCCAGGGAACATAACTCTTAAAGTCTAAGAAGTATTCAGATCATTTACTTAAATAAACCATGAGAAAATACTCCACTACAAGTAGAAGTACAGAAGTAAGCTATTACCAGCTAAATGTGCGTAATGACTGCACAATAGACAGAAAGTTAATTAACAACAATTTGAATCATTGTTTATCATTTAAAGTCATTTATGAAGGGAAACACAATTCATTGGTTTGCATCTCAATTATGGGGATTTGCTGATTTTCTCAGTATTATTTAATTATAAATTGTAATTATTTGATTATTTTGTCCAAATATTGTTAACATTTTCAGTAAGAAGTATGCTCGAAGTAAACCACCTGCAACCATGCACATGAAAGGTTGACAGCCTTTAGATTCTGGGGCCAAATGCACACAGTAATGTGCTTTTAGTGTCCATTTCTTTGCACACTAATGAAGGCAATATGGCGCAAAATATATATATTTGTATGGTATATAAAATGTCACAGAATAGGGAAAATTACAATTTCCTAGACTTCCAAAATTTAAGGGATTAAGTTTGCAAAGATATAAAACTAGAAAAGCATACATTTGCTTTGCATTTTACATTTACATTTTTACACAGCGGCTCTACGGATGTTGACGTCCTGCTGCCATACGCTGAGGGCCATGATCCCTCCCACTGTCTTCGCTACACCAGGGACTACCAGTCAGTAACTCACGGCGAGGCGACGTATCAGACCTGGCCTTCCAGCAGACACGATAGACTCCCAGTGGCCCAGTCCACTGTGTTCATATCAGACATGTCAGGCGGCGCTGACAGTTCCCGCTGGGTCCACGGTCAGTACACTTCTTACACAGTCAGCAGTAACAGTGTAAGTAGTTTAAGTGACCGCCTATCTTGATGCATCACTGTCTCCAGGTCACATGACGGTGGTTCAAGACCCACTGAGGACGTTGTCGGTGTTGGAGCCAGGCGGGCCGGGAGGCTGTGAGAAGAACCCCAGGGTGACGGTAGAGGAGACGGCTGCACCTGCCGGGTGTCTGTACGCCCAGAACGCAGGCTTCTTCAACATCACCACTGACAGATGTGTGGGCAACGTGGTGAGCGACGGCAGAATGGTGAGGGACAGCAAAGGAGTGCAAAACGCCCAGTTTGGCATCAGGAAGGACAGCAGCTTGGTGTTTGGGTAAGTATGCACAAATAAGCTGCATTGATAGATAACAAAACCTTAAAGGGATAGTTCTGACTGTTTGAAGTGTGGTTGTGTGAGGTACTTCTCCATATTCAGTGTATTATCTACAGCAGATGGTGGTCGGCACTCTCTCAGTTTGGAGAAACAGACAGGAGTTACTGTCTGGAAGTAATGTACTGCTTTTCTTAATGTATCCAAGGGTGTGCCACAGGGATCGGTTGTAGGACCATTGTTATTTATCATTTATATAATCTTAATCACAATGTTTTAAATGTAATGTACTGCTCTGCGTCCTCCCCACATCAGGCTCTTTGTCAGCTCCAGACTGCTTTTAACATTGTACAATGTCATTTGTGTGATTTGAAACTTGTTTTAAATGCTGTAAGACGAAGCTCATGATGAACACTTGAACCTCCTCACCACTTCACAGGGTTCTGAGATTGAATCTGTGTCTCATTATAAATATCTTGTTACTTTGGTGTTTTAAAGAGTTAGTTCAGATTCACCAGTCACACAACAACACAAACTAACTAACAGATCAAAGCAGCCTCAGACCAGCACCTCCTGTGTTCTGCCAGCTAAAAATGTCTGTTTTTGTCAATGGAGTCTGGTGGCTTTGAAGAGAGCATAACAGCTTGAATTAGAAAGGGTTGTCTGACAGCAAGGTAAGGTGATGAAAATACACCTTTTACCCTGCAGGTATCTGTCACAGGAAGACGTTTTGGACCAGTCCAACCCGTTTGTGCAGCTCGTCAGCGGTGTGGTGTGGCTGTTGAGGAACGGCGAAGTTTACATCAACCAGAGCCTGAAGGCCGAGTGCGACAAGATAGTGGACATGGGTAAAACTGCAGACAAACATCCACTACAAGTCACAGCTTTTTCAATAGAAATCCTCACAACTGGGAGCATTTTCTTTAGCGGCTGGTCTGGAAGGGAAACAGTGACCTCAGATCTTTTTAATTCAGCCACTCAGAAGAGACAAAAAAACCCTGCCATAATTCAAATGGATCATTTTGACACATTTATTTGGATAACACGAGACATTGTTTTTATTTTCTCACAGAGGTGTTCCGCGATTTTGTGGACGTGCGGTCAGCGAGGACGGCTGTAGGTCACGACGCCAACGGCAACGTGGTCCTGTTCCACGTGGACGGAGAGACCTTAAAAAGAGGGTAACATTTATAGTGAGCCTCAGAGGGCTGCGACTATTAAACGTGCACCGAGTGGAAGCATTATAGCTCACAATAACATTCATGCACTCGTGTTGGTTCACATTTGAGCAGAATGAATCTTTGGGAGGTGGCAGAGTTCCTGAAGAATAACGGGGTGATCAATGCGATCAATCTGGACGGAGGCGGATCGTCCAGCTTCGTGATCAACGGCACGTTGGTCAGCTACCCACCTGACATATGGTGAGCTAATTGTTTCTTTAAGGGTGGAGCAATGGAGCAAATATTATAATTTTCTGTTTTTATCACAAACAAACAGTGGTGGAAAGTAACTAAGTACATTTACTCAAGTAAAGGGGGGGCTGGTCCAAGGCTAGACTGAGCCAGCCCTAACTTTAAGCTTTATCAAAGAGGAAAGTGAACTTGTTTCTTTAGCTTTTGGGAGTTTTGGCTCCTCTTTTTGCCTTCTACCCATTATAACAGAAAGAATGATGTCTGTTGAGGGTTGTCTTTGTTGCTTGCATTCACACTTCTAGAAACATGGTCAGTGTGACCCTTTGACCTCCTCACTATATGATTTGCTTTTGTGGTTAATATTTTGTTTACATCTTCATTGAGGGGCCATTGAATAAAGTGTATTATCCTGTAAAGAATACTTATAGTAGTAATAGACTAATGTGTCCTCCTTTTGTCTCTCCACCCCTCGGTCTCTGTTCCAGTGAATCAGACAGCAGGTGGCGCTGTGCTCGGCCCGTCTCCACCGTCTTGTGTGTCCACCAGCGGCGCTGCCGGCCGGCAGACTGCAGCGGACACGGAGACTGTGTGGCCGGACGCTGTCAGTGTCAGGAGGGCTGGCAGGGCGCCGCGTGTGACTCTCTGGTGTGTTCTCCGGCAGCCTCCGGTCCCCACGGTGTCTGCACCACCAGTAAGTGTACAGGTGGAGCTCAGCTGAGGAGGTTTAGCCACGAGTGATCTATGAAGAAATGTAGTGAAGAGCAAAGCTAGTGTGTCACTGTCATAAAACTGCTTTGTTGTCTTGAGGACGGGCCTTTAAGGTTCTGGAGTTGGCTCCCATCAGCTTGGTCACTGACCCTTTGCGTTAGAAGAGTTAGTAAAAGTGTAACATGTGTGCGGTGAAGTACACCTGCAGTATAATCATGTTTGTTTCATGACTACAGCTTTAGTGCACGTCTGTGTGCAGATGGATGTCTCTGTGCTGCAGGATGGAGAGGAGAGAACTGCAGTGAAAGTAATCAGTCACAATATGTTCCTCATGTTGTCACATGTTTACCCCCCCCCTCTCTCTGCGTGTCATTTGGAAGTAGATTCTTTATAGATATTATAATTTGGATGTAGATTATTTTGGATTATAGATTATTCTGTCATTTGGATTTAGTTTTTGGGGAAAGTTTGTCACGAATTATTTTGTGTATTTTGTCATTTGGGTTTATGAAACAGTATTTCTCAAAGGTCAGAGTTGCACATTTTAAAACCTTTTCTGGATCTAACACAGTAGTAATTAATATATATCTCTGCGAACCCTTTCAGGCACTTTAGCTGTTGTTTTGTTTTGTATTTAAACAAAAGGTCAGCACTGGCTGCACCTGCTCTAATCACAGACAAGTTTCTCTTTATTTAATTAAATCATCTTTAATCAGTTTCACAATTACCATTTAAAAAGCCATTGCTTTACTTGTATATCCCGTTATCGATGTCCAATGATGTATTTAATCACAGATAGTTAATTAGTTGTTTCTCCTTGGGAAAGAATGCTTGACAGGTTACTACGGCGACGGCTGCAGACACACCTGCTTTAACGGGGCTGTCTGTAACCACGACAACGGACACTGCACGTGTCCCTCTGGTTTCCACGGCAACTTCTGTGAACAAGGTAGGAAAGCACCAGGTAGAAATTATAAGAATATTTGGATTTATAGTTTTTATTTATTTCATGATCAGGGCTTTTATTATGAAAGTCGTACAGGATGCTGACTTTAACTAAATACTTGTGTCTCCGTCAGTGTGCCCGGCAGGTCTTTATGGTCTGTCCTGTGCAGAGGAGTGTCAGTGTGACGACCAGTGTCCATGTGACCCGCTGACAGGAAGCTGCGCCTCTCTCAGCGGCGGTCGATGTTCGGCGTGGAGACGACAGGCATACAGAGACGAACCTTATCTAACAGAGTAAGTGTCAAAGGTCAAGTCAGACGACTCCTGAACGTCTTTATTTTATTAATCAGATATCTTCAGCCCTCCGTGTCTACCCTCCAACATGTACTGGTTTCCTATTAATTCCTCAGTTTACATTTATGTTAGTCTTATCCCGTGTGTTTTTGAACATCAAAGCATGTAAACATGTTCTAGTAGAAACACAAAATATAAGTATGAACCTGGAAATGGAGATTTTGGCATCTGGATGAAGATTTCTGGTCGTCTGGAGGTAGATCTTTGTTTTGTTTTTGTCATTAGGGTTTGTAAACCAGCTTTAGTAGGATGCAGCCTCCACACATCAACAAGTACAATCTAAACTCCCTCCTCTCTCTACAGACAAACATGGCTGATAATCACCGTCACTCTGGCCTCTCTGCTGCTCATCCGACTGGTGGTTCACTTCTTGCGGGCGAGTTGGAGATGGCTTCTTTTCGGTTATTCCTACACACAAGTTGCACTGAGCGACCTCAAGGGAGAGGCGCTGACTGCCAGATTGCTTCAACTTCACTGATACCATAAAAAGATGTCCTCCTTCAATGTTAAATATGAAACCCTAATGTACTAAGATATCTGGGAGAAATACCCAGCGAATGAAACAGGAACATACAACTTTGTACATAAAGGCAGAGAGATGTTTTATGTGCTCATGCATTAGATGAAAACTCAATCCAGTGACTGGATAAACCTGCAGGAACATTAAAGAGGTAAAACAATGGACAAGGAGACAAGGGACTCCTCCTGCATCGAAACATCCAGACTGAAGGAGACACTACAGAAAACTGCACTTGAACTTCAGTATTTATTTCTTCAGAGACTTGTAACAACACATTATGTAATAACGAGACAAGATGTAATATATTTTGTATATATGAACCTTGTATTTTAAATAATCTTATTTTGAAATACATTATTCTTTATTGCAGTAGTATATTACTGAATCAGCTTGATTGTAAATGTTTGCATTATTATTTTGCATTTTTTACAAAATCAAAAAGTAAAACCAAAGTTAGGTAAGAATAAGTCTTGTTCACATGTACAGCTCCAGATGACTTGTGGCTGTGTGCCACGTGGAGATAGAAGTCAGGAGTTGATGACAGTCATGTGACCGCACTAGGTCAAGTTACTACATTACGTCATACATACTGGAAACTGTCGAAAGTTCTTTCAAAATAAAAGTAAAACGTTGAAAGAAAATTCTATGATTTGACAATATTCACTGATTTAGTTTAATGTTAATGTATTTTACATCAGCAATGTGTCAACACAGCACATTTTTCTGACAGTTAATAATCCTAAAAAAGATAAGGGATTTATTTTTCTTTTATAGAGATGTACTCTTAATAAATTACAAAATGAATATACTATTGGTAAGTACAAATTATGAACTGATATGTCAAATTAGTTATTTTTTAAGTTAAAATTATGAGGTTTGAAGTCAAAATGATGAGATGAGTGTGAAATTTGACTTTTTGAATAATTAAATAAATTGGATAACGGTATTACATTAAGACACTTAGTTTGACTATTTAGTGAAATGGAAATTTTTTACTTCCACACTATGACAATGAAAGTCAAAAGAGGACGTGATATGTTATACTTTTATTATTATTATTAATATTAATAATAATACATTTGATTTCTATAGCAACTTAAAAGATACTCAAAGTGACTTTATGTACATAGTAATAAACACTAACACAATAAGAGTAAAAGCAACTACAGTATAAAAACAACCACTATATATAATAGTATTTTTATTTTATTTATAATGCTAACAAATATTTCTTACATCACCTGATGCTATCGCTGATTTGGCTCAGGCTGTCAGGCTTTTATTTTGTACAGCAACAGGAAGCTGGGTGTTTTATTTTGTTTACTTTGGTATTGAGCGCGAGCTGGATGATGTGGGGACCACCGGCAGGAGGAGAGGGGACTGTGTCAGGCTAGTTTCCCTCCCCATATGGCAGCAGTGTCGGTCAAATATCCGTTAGTGTGGCTGCTGCTGTGGATCTGCGTCCGGCTGTCTGAGACCAAACACACCCGGTAAGACCGGACCCCGGTTCCTGTTTTAGCTAGCCACCAATGTTAGCTGTTAGCCTAGAGATAGAGAGAAGTTTCATTTCCTTGTTACTGACCGTTGAGTTAGCTGGATAAAAGGGGTCATTTTGGGTTAAATTTAATTAATTTATAGTCCTGCTAACACACCAAGTAGGCTATACACATTCAAGCTAACATAACTTGCCAGCTGTTGGGCAACAGCATGCAGTATTTAGCTAACAAGTAACTTTTAAACTGTTATCTGTTGTTTAGTACAAAGTTCACAGTTTATTTACTTACTAAACCTCAAACAAAACCTTTATCTGAATAACGTTAACATGTAATCAAACTAGTTGTTGTATCTGTCACATTGATAGCATTCATGGTTTTAAAAGGCATATATCAAATGTTTAGCGAAAACTTTTAGTGTCAAGATGAGTCCTGTCGTCACGTTTCATTCAAAGTGA